>NC_066619.1:205520734-205820734 GCF_025201925.1 Gopherus flavomarginatus | reverse complement strand
GTTCTTTCACAGTTATACTGTATCACAGTGTTTACACTTTGCCTGCCAAATGTTAGTCTCCAAATATCAAAGATGAAAGGGAAACTAAAATACTTCCCATAAGAACTGTTATTTACTCTTCTGTTGCTAAAGTGGGATTTTGCAGTCAGTGTGACAGATGTGATGCTTGGACACATGGAATAGTCTAAGCCTATTATATCAACTTTTTAGGTGTTTTATGTATTTTTATGGGCTGGCTAGTGGTTGTATTGCTGACTAAGGTCGCTAAGGGCTAATTAATGCAAATCACTAATGCAGGTAACAAGTCTGTGGAAGGTTCACTCCCCGGGGGAAATAGCATATATGGGTTTCACTTAGGAGGCCTGGAAAACAAAGAACGGTAAAGTGTATAAAGTCATCACTTTGATCTGAGAAAAGGGTCACGCACACTTTCCAAGAAACAACAGATATGAACTTGTGACCAAGAGTGATTGACCTTGTGGAAAGGGTCTGATGTATTTTGAAATCTGCCAGGGTCTTCACGTGGAAAATGGTGACCCTTTGTAAACCAGGCATGCATAGAAACATGTTTGTTTGTTTTGTTTTTAAAGATATATTTTCTCTGTAATGCTTTTTCTCTGAATAAGTAATACTTTGCTCTGTGAAGGCTTGTTGCTCACTGGTTGACCCTCTCATTGCAGGATGGAAGTTGCTGAACTAAAGTCAGACCCGAGATAGTCACAGTGAACTGCAGGAGTCTGCAGTGTGAATCCTACCCCCAATGCGATCTCTCCTTGAGAGAGCTCTCAGGCTTCTCATCATCACCTAAGTGGAGTACCCTAAAGGAGACCACAAAGGGGTCAAAGATGCAGTTACCTTGGTAACTGTTATACTCAACAATTGCTTTATTTTGCTTCACAAACATTTCCAAATCAAAGCTGGATACAATAGCTCTGTTCTTTTTCTATGTTCTGACTGATCTTACGACTCTCCCTTTCTATATCCAAGGAAGACAGTGGGTTCAAGATGAAAAGCAAAATTCAAGAATTCTCTTGGGCAGTGTTTTTCATAAAATCAAGCCTCCTTCAGGAAAATGAAACCAATCATGCCTCTTTCCCAACCCTGCCATCTGTTAAAGGCCTATACATCTTCATTTATAAAATCTGCATGCTTTTTTGCTTCAGCTAACCCTTCTTGCCAAATACTGATGTAGCTCTTAGTAACATGATTCATCCTTTCCTTTCATACCTGCTTTGAGGAGTAATGAAGTAATTAACAATGTTGACCTTGTTGGCACCTGAGTTAGCAACTAAACGGTACATTTACATTTGAGCAGGGAGGTGTGATTCCCAGCTTCTGTAGACATACCCACGATAGCTTTGCTTGCATTCATACGTAGGTCTGGGGAGGTACATACTAGAAATAGCAGAGGTCTGGGTTGGTATGTACTTGCTAAGCCAGCATGAGACACAACCCATGCTACCCCAGCTACAATACTATTTTCAGTGCACAAGCTTGAGCAAAGCTAGCATGCATTTATCTACACAAACTGGGAACCACACCTCCCAGTTCAAATGTAGACATACCCATATTCACACCTCAAACCATTGTTCCAAACGCTCTGCAAACTCAGGTGGAGATTTCTGTATCAGTTACACTTGCTTCACATTTCAAAGATTCTCCTTCTTCCAGCCCCCAGTCATATCAGCTAGAGACATGCTTTTTTAAATAACAAAAACTGAGATTCCAGAGAGAACTGTGGGTCTACCTGTGCCTTCCCGAGCTCTCACTCTCACTGTACCCAACTGCCTATTCTCGAGAGTCAAGAAGGATTCATTTCAGCATACCCAGTGTGGCTGAGCTCTGTGATATTTGGAGTTTTCCTCAAAGCTCCAGCTCCTGGAGTCATGGGATTGCATGACAAATCCCAGCTTTCATTAAAAAACAAAAGTCCCTTTTTAGCCCCTGTAGTTGCAAAGAGAAACTGGAAAATATGACCTAAACATACTCTAAAGGCAGAAACCTAAGGCAAATAACCCCCCAAATTTACTTTCCTCCCCCCCCACCGCCATTCAAGTTAACTATAGCTGTGAGTGGGAAGAAGGAAAAATTCTAGAAAAAAAGAAGTGGTTTCTGAATTCAGCCATGCTGAAACAAGAATCCAGCCAATTTCTTGATCTGTATGAATCTCTGAGAAATTTCCATGGGTGACTATCTACTTGTTGACAAGAATTCTTCTTAAGTGCACACAGCTTAAGTGTGGTTGGTCCTCATAGAACCAGAAGTTTACATTTGTGCCTAGCATGTTTAAATACAGACCTTGAAGAGCTCAGACAAAATTGTGCCCCATAATAATTGATGCAGGCTTCCCCCTTGTGGGAAGCAGCAGATCTATTCTCTTAAACAGTGTTCTCATTTATGAGAGGCTATCCATAGATTAAACTCTTTCAGTTATAGAACTTGAAACTGAGGATGTGTCAATTTGGAGAAAGAAGGAAATGAACTAAATGTATATACCAAGATTGCAGGATGCTCTGTGGCAGTTGCATCGCTCTGATATGCACTGTAATGTTTTTATATTATATTATCGTCAGATGTGGTTAAATGTGGTGCTAATTTGATTCAGATGTTCAAAGCCCATGTAATAGTCAGACTTGGCTTTAACTAGATACCAATTTGTAATTCACTTAGATTTTTTTTTAAAAAGGCATGTAGTGAGTAGACATCAAAGTGTATAATGTAGTGCCGAGATAGTGTTTTCAGTAAACAATCATATCGAGGTCATAAAAAGTCAACAGTGAGGTCATTACAAATGAGAGGCAAGAACTAGGGTAAGTTTATAGCACAGTGTACAGGGGATTCTGCAGACCGTTCCCATTAAAGTTAATGAGACTTTGTCATAAACAGATAGTAAAGGGTTAACAAGTCCAGTAAACCTGGCTAACACCTGACCAGAGGACCAATCAGGAGACAAGATACCTTCAAATCTTGGTGGAGGGAAGCCTTTGTTTGTGCTTTCTGGGTTTTTTGTTGTTGTTCTCTCTGGGTTCTGAGAGGGACTAGACATGTAAGCAGATAGCTCCAAATTTCTGAAACAGCCTCTTCTGTTCTATATAGTAAGTACCAGTTAGGAAGGTGGTTTAGTCTTTTTGATTGTTTTCTTTATTTGCAAATGTGTATTTTGCTGGAAGAATTGTATCTCTGTTGCAACTTGTATTTGTGCTGGGGGGAGGACTCTCCCTGGTGTCTATAAGCTAAAAGACCCTGTAACAGTTTCCATCTTGATTTTACAGAGACAACTTTTACTTTTTTTTCTTTCTTTTTTATTAAAAGCTTTTTCTTTTTTAGAACCTGATTAATTTTTGGGTTATCTTGTATAAGACCCTAGGGGAGGGAGTCTGCACTCACCAGGGAATTGGTGGGAGGAAAGAGGGAAGAGGGGAGGAAAAGCCTGATTTCTCTCTGTGTTAAGATTACTGTCTCTCTCTCAGGAAGAGCCTGGGAGGGGAGTGAAGAAGGGGGTGAAGGTGAATTCCTCTCTGTTTTAAGATTCAAGGAGTTTGAATCACAGTGATCTTCCAGGGTAACCCAGGGAGGGGAAGCCTGGGAGAGGCAAAGGTGGGGGAAAGGGTTTACTTTCCTTGTGTTAAGATCCGGGGGGTCTGGGTCTTGGGGTCCCCTGGGAAGGTTTTGGGGGGACCAGAGTGTACCAGGCACTGCAAGTCCTGGTTGGTGGCAGCACTACAAGATCTAAGCTGGTAATTAAGCTTAGGGGGGTTCATGTTGGTACCCCATCTTTTGGATGCTAAGGTTTAGAGTGGGGGGGCATACCATGAGAGACTTACACAGCTGAATCCCCTTGTACCCACTTTTTAGGGTGACTAGATAGCAAGTGTGAAAAATCAGGACAGAGGATGGGGGGTAATAGGTGCCTATATAAGACAGCCCCAAATCTTGGGACTGTCCCTATAAAAGCAGGACATCTGGTCACCCTACCACAGTTAGTGAGGTGTGTTTTTTATAACCAGTGTATGGTACAAACACCGACAAATTGTTAAATGCCACGTTATCATCATATTCTGTGTAGAGAAATGGGAGAAGTAAAATAAAAGCTGTGTTTCCATTCACAGAAAATGACATATTACAAAACTGGGCTAGAAATTGTATGCATTTGCTCACCTTCACTTTGTGGCATAGACAGGGGCAAAATGTACCATTGAAAGACTAAGGATAATTTTTTCAAAAGCTCCAAAGACTTAGGAGCCAAAATCTCATTGCTTTTGAACATGGATCATATGCTCCTGAGCCACTAGAGCTTCTGAAAATTTTACCCTGAAACAACTGCTAATATATTGCACATAAAAATGTTTTGTTTTACTCTGATTTTATTTTATTTTTTGGAAAAACACCACACTAACAATGTCCCTCCACCCTTTCTTCACCAGCCCTTCCCAGTTTTCTCTGTTTTGTTTCACAAAAACATCGTCTGTCATCTTAAATAGTTTTTAAAAACCAGTTGGATAGTTGCCTCAGTTTGCTTGTTTGCATTTTTCATGACCTGAAAAGCATCTTGCACATTATAAATGCTAATATAGAGCACTCCACTAAATAGCAAGGCTGTTAGTCAATCTTGGTGGCATGTTGCAGTTCATGTTTTCATAGCTCATAATATCAACAGTCTCTCAGCTAAACTGCTGCCCTATGTGGAAGATTCATCAATTAGTAATCAGTTGGCCCAAATAATTCCTTATTTTTCAGGTTAAATATGTGGTCAGTTATCTTGCTTAATAAAAAAAATACTGTTCATTATGGGAAGTTTAGGATATAAGATGTGATTGAACGTTACATTGCCTAGGGTATGTAACATGGTAATTGTGTCGATGGATGACTTTTAGGACCCAATATACTTACCAAATTAGTAATTTTGTAACTTTGTATTCACATTTCATTCAGTTTGCACAGCAGTCCGTCTAGACTTTTGAAGGCTTAACTAAAGTCGTCCTGACAGTTTTTTAAAATATATCTCTATTAAAATGAAGACAGCATCAGCAGCGGCAGCTCCAGGCATCAGCGCTCCAAGCACGTACCTGTGGCGGCAACCCGCTGGGGTTCACCCTGCTGGTCGCGGGGAGGACAGCAGTCAGCCTGCCTGCTGTGCTTGGGGTGGCGAAAAAGCTAGAGCAGCCCCTGAGGATCAGACACACAATGTTCTGTAGGGCAACAAAGCTAATTAATGTATACCATAATGTAACACTTGTGAAGGCAGAGTTATATTACTTGTAATGGGATTGGGAAAAGCAGAATGTTGTCAGAATATTGTAAGTATATTAAAGGCTAAATCATGTCATTCAACCCTTGCTCATATAGAGGGGCTTTGTGGAATAGGACACTCTATGATCTTCTGGCATGATTCCTTACTGAGTGGCCTGGTGAGCAATAGGACTGGACAGTTGGTACAGCCTGCTCCCAGTGGTAAGAACTACCCATTCTTCCTTGCCCCCTTTGGATTTCACTGCTCCCTTAAGCAAACGGCACTGCAATTGTGACAGGCTCTTATGAAGGTTGCCCAAGGGAAAGGCTCTTTGGGCTAGTTTCACAAGTGGGCCTTAGGTTCCTAAGTCCAACATTTAGGTGCTACTGGTATGCACCAATCATCTCTCAGCTGCCATTTAGCCCTGTGAATGCCCAAAGTCCCTAGGTTCCTATGTTTCTGCTGCTTAAGTCCCCTGTATTTCTACTAGTGGGCATAAACAAAGCCATCTAAGTCATGACACTGCCAAAGAGCATGGTGCTTAAATCCTGCCTAAGCCCCAGGAGGATACACAAAGTAGGCATTTCCCTGCCTATCTTGTTTGTGGGGCCTGATCCAGAAAGTATGCTTGAAGCACCTCTAAACCTGCACAAGAGAGAGCCAGGAGAAATAGATGACAATATTTCCAATAGCTTAGTGGTTAACATACTTGCCCATAAGATAGAAGACCCAAGTTCAAATCTTCATGCTTGATTTGGAGTATGGACTTGAACCCCACTCTTCTGGGTGAGTATTAAAAGTTGTGGGCTACAGAGTTGGTCTCACTTAAATCATTGAATCAGAATTTTGTACAAAACTGAATAGCTTCAACAGGAGATATTGAAAGACCACCACACAATGCCCTCCTCTAGTCCAGCGGTTAGGGGACTTCACCTAGGTAACTTGGGTTTAATGTTCCTGTTCTGAATCACATGTGAACTTGCATTCCCCATATACTGGGTGTGTTTTCTAACTACTGGGCTTTTAATTAGTGGGGCAGCACCCCCTAACCTTTTTACTTGAGAAAGTGTGAGCCTGCCTTAGCTACCTAACCCCAGAAGAGGGTTCACAGCTGTGAATCCCAAGTGCAGATAGGCATCTCCCTCCAACCTAGAGTTAGGCACCTAACTGGCTCAGCAGGATGGGGGTTAGATCACTCTGCTCCCATAGTCATTTCATATTAGCTAACTTAGCAAGGAGCTGTCTCTGTGTTAGGTGCTTAACTCCTCTATGCATTGTATAGGGAGCCTGAGTGCCTACCCTGGGCTTGTGAATTCTACTAGGCAGCTTAAGTCCTCCTTGGGAATCTAGGCCTTTGTTTGCAGCTTCCACCACTCATGTGTAACAGCTTTTCATAGTCTGGCACTAAATGCATGTGGCTCATAATGCTGGAATTTTCTTCCATACAGTTTTCACTAGGGTACGTCAATTAACAATAGCATCCTGCAGGTGAAAACTCAAAGCCTTTTAGTTTTGGTGTCTCTTCCCCTCCTGATGTTGTTGTTTATTGGATTGCTTATTTGTGTTTATACATTTGATTTGGCTCTTGGAATTATTTGGATAAATCAAACTTTTTGTGATAAACTGTGTTTAATTTTCCAATGCCATGGCCCAGATTGTTTAGAAAAGTGTGTGCACATACTGTTGCTGTTATCATATGTGTAGTCATGTAATTGCACACACAGATGGTTTATCTAGCCTGGCATTTGTTTGTATAGTTATCACATAGTGTGGAAAACTTGACCCTGTTTTATAGCAATCTGGCCATATATGTGAAGGTGCTTGGTGTCCTAAGTAAAAAAGAGGAAACTCCTATTATGCAGTATTATGGACAAAACAACTAGTGAAATTGGGGAGAGGGAATTGGGTGGTAAGGAATTCAGAACCGTGTCTAAAATGAATTAATCTTGTTATAAAACTGTAACCTGCTTATGGTAGTAATGGAAACATGAACACACTGTTTCAGTCACCATCATGCCCTGAATTATACCCTTTTTAGAAGCAGCACTATGACCCACTTTTTAATACAGAAATTAGATCATGACATGACAGCTGTTTTATGTTACTGAACAGATTAATTATTTTTCACCTCATCTAAACTTGTACTTTTCCGAGGAAAGAGAGTGTTCAAAAGTTATCAGAATGGAAGTCAAAGGATCTAGGATTCCTTGGATCTGTTCCTGGTTCTATAGTGTACCTTGGGCAAGTCACTTAACCTCTGTGCTTATCCTTCAGTAAAAGAGGAATAATACTTCATTTTTTCACAGGATATAATGAAGATGGATTGATTAATTCATGTTTAAAAATGAAGAGATGGGGTTGTTTAGAGAGGAGAAAAATAAAGATGATGACGATAGTAATTATAATAAATAACGAATAGGATAGAGAAGACAGATTGAGCATTTTTATTCACCATGGCTCATAATTCAAGAACAAAGAGGACACTAAATGAAATTGCAAGGTAACACATTTCAAACTGATACTTTTTCACATGTTGTACAGTTATTTCCTTTTACCTTGGGACAGTGAGTTCCAGAGGATATCACTGAGTCCAAGTATTGAGCTGTGCTTAAAAAAGAACTGAATGTTTAATGATAAGGAAAACGCTCTCAACTGTAGTAATAAGGTTTAAAAATAAATTACCAGTATATCCACAAAAAACAAAATTTGGATGCAACTCTAAATGCTCTTCCAAAAACTCTCATGCATTGTGATTTAAACCAATGGGAGATGGTGGGGAGCACAGCAGACACCAGGAAGAAAATTTGATGTTTGGGTAGATTGTTCTATAACTGTCTAGTGCTGAAATATTTTTTATTTATTTTTTTAAACTTCCCTGAAGCATTGCTACTGGCCATTGGTAGAGAGAGAAAATACTGTCACCTTTGCATTTCCTGGAGTTCTTTCCTTGTTCAGCACTGTACAAGCAATTAGAGTGTAAATGTAGAGGCAGGAGGTATGTCTATACAGCGACCTCCCATTCAAGTCTGACAGACTTGGGCTAGCAGGATTTGTGCTAGTACTCTAAAAACAGCTGGGTAGACAGGGCTTTGAAGTTGCAGGTCAGGCTCTGAAGCCTAGGGAGGGAAGCAGGCTTACACTAGAAGGTTGGGTACCTCATTAATCTGAAATTGAAATACAAAATCTGTTTCTTTCTGGTACGTATTTTCTTTGATTTGTGACCTGAGATGAAATGAATTTATCTCAGGACAGGTATGTCCATTGTAATGAGCACCATCTCAAATGACATCTTTTTGTGGCAGCTTTAGCAGAAAAAAACCCTATGGTTAAATTGGCATCATAAGAGATTTGGCATGGAGATTGCATATAGCATACAAAATGCCACAAGGGCAAGAAATACAATATGGGAAAGATCAATGGAGGTAGTAATTGGTGGAAGTATCTGAATATGCGGCAGTGGGACACTTGCCAAAAACTGTCATAATATCAAAAACCAGGAAATAATTAGGGGTGCTAAGAACAGATCAAAAACCCCAAGTGAAGTTATTTTGAGAAATGGCTTTGTATTTTTATAAACTGAATCGATTAAAGGCTTATGTACATGGGGAATCCCTTTATCTGAATAACTATACCAGTATTACTGATATAAGACAAACCATCTGTCTTCCTTGATTAGATACCTGTAGCCTTAATACAGACATCTGCACTAAAACTTCTCACTTACTTTTTTCTGTTCTTTTTCAAACAAGAATGTTAAATGATGGTCTGCTCCTTCTTTTCCCTTTGACTTCAAAGGAACAAGATCCAGTCCTTCATATCACATGCCTTTTTATCAGTTCACCCCACCAGTTGTGTTTTTTCCCTTAAGTAGCACACTCAGGGTCATTATGGCAGAGCCAAGAACTGAACCCAGATTTAAATCCTAGTGTGGTTCCTCCTGAACCAGAAGGCTACTTCACTGAACATGGTGCTTGTGTACCATAGAGTACAGTATTACTCTGGAGGCAAACAGCAGGCATAGAAAGTCCTGTGCTATCCACCCCACTTATGGTTTGAGCATAAGGGGCCATGGCCTAAACTTTCCTATGTCCCAGCAATTCCCAGTTACTGTTTCCGGGCTGAGTAGACTCCAGGATGCTACAAATCATGCCAGAGATTAATCTTGCACACAGCAGCCCCAGGATCAGGGAAGGAAGAGCAAAGGAAAGCTTTGCAGTGCACTACGCTTGCATCCTCCATCCTATTTACAGGTGCTCCTTTGTAATAGCCAAGGTTCTGTTCCCACAGTTCACAATAACTTTACTGTGATGCTTGGGATGATTACTTTAGACTATGGTCTTATTTTCTCTAATGGAAAACTAAATTGAGTGCTGCTATGTTGTGTGATACCAACAATCATTTACCTGTATGTACTATAGTCTAGTCAGTGACTGAGTGTCTCTATCTTTAGTGGAAGCTGCAAGTGCATATTTACTGCCTTTACAGGACAATATTGAATAATGAAAAATTTTGTTGTGTTTAAACTGAAAGGATATTTCTACTGTAATCATGCACTCAAGTGAGTAATCTAATTTAGCAGTTGCTTACTGAAAATACCCTTGGGCTAACAAGGATACTTTTAAGTGAAGAAAAATGAGTCTCTGGTCTGGCAACTTTTCTGTTTCTAGGGATCTGCATTTCTCTGAGTTATCTGTGGTTTGAGAGTCTACAGCTAACAATGACAAGGAAGCATTTTACTGTTTAGCTTTCTGTAATGCTATAAATAGTGCTGACTAATCTTGGGAAACTGCCTAAAACAAAAATAGCTTGAGATGGAGTGACATGCGGGGATCACAGAAGTACATAAAATCATTATAAGTTATTCTTTTTTCCAGCCTGAAATAGCTAATACCATTATCAGGCACCTCTATACTGATAAAACTGCATCCATGCAAGGGAGTGGACTATCCTGCTTTAACTATACCCATATCATAAAAATTGTAGCAATTGAATGTGTAGACAAAGCCAGATCTGTCTTTAGCATGGCTAGCCCAATGAAACGCTAATCCATGTTGGAGCCTTGAGATACTACTATTCTACTACTGCTACTACTATTACTACTACAAGAAGTATATTTGGTTGACTGCCTTAATTGATGTTAATTAAATTCCTAATCAGGGCCCAATTCCACTCAGCACCACCCCCCATTGGGGTCACTGGACAAGAAAAAACAGGATAACATTGTAAAACTGACTTCACATGGTTAAGGTGCTCACTAGCTTGCAGGAGGTGATTGCCACCTTACAAATTTGGGCATTTGTGTCTTGGGTTCCCACGGTGAGGAACTTCCCAGTAAAGCTGGGCAACACTTGACATGAGAATATTTTTTTCTATTTATTTATTTTATTTATTGCTGAAAAGTGCAGATTTGGATTGACTTCAATGAATCTTTCAGTTGGGGAGAGGAGGAAGGAAAAGAGACACTTTACTTTTCATTTCTTAAAGATGCTTTGTTTTGGAACTTCCTTTTATGTCACGACAATTTTTTTTTTAAATACTTCTGGATTGAAAGAAAACATTTTGTTTAACCAAATGTGTGTGGTGTCTGTTCATTTGTTTAAATTGATTTTTTTTGTTGTTTTTGTTTTTTTTAAAAACAACAAAATACCTACAGTTGTGTAAACCTGAAACTGAAAAAAAAAAAAAATTAGCTGCTTGCACAGCTCTACACCCCACTGTCTCAGCAGAAACTAGCATGCTATTGTTTTGGTATGCAGAATACATTGCCTTGATTCACAAGACAGCTTGTGTCAGTGAGAAGGTGCTAAATGCTTTCTATCACTTTGTTTCTTTTCACTTAATCTGAGTTGATTTAAATCTAATCCCAATTATATTTTAGATGAATATAATCTAAAATATGGAAATTTGGCTACTCTCAATCAAATAGGGTTTATTTATAAATATTTTTCTAAAGATGATTTATATATTCAAATATTATTTAGACTCTCTAGGGATTAAATGTATTTTTTTAAAATGGATTATTCTGCTATATAATAAATATTAAAACCAGGATGTAGAAAAAATCATGGAAAGGTTTGAATTCAGAAATTTACCTACCTCCTAATTCTTGTACAGCCCCTATTTTAGGACCCAGTCTTATAAATCTTTTGCCCTTTACTATCAATAAGATAGTCAGGGCTTTTCTCATAATGGTAGCACAAGTGATGATGATCTTCAAGCTCTTGGAAAGGCAACATATCTTTTGAAATGTATATGTTTGTATCCATCAGAGCCTTCTTCTGAACCTGTTCGAATAAAATTGTTCTAAGAAAATTCTCAAACCAGCATAAATAAGGAGGAAAAGGCAGTTTGGTATCTTCAGGTTTACATTGGAAATCTCCACTGCAAGTTACTGTTTGGGATATCTACTCAGATTGTGTCTATAGTATACACTATTTCGGCCCTGATCCTCAAAGGGACTTGAGTGCTTAAAGCTGACATTCAGACACCTCCATCAATCAAAAACCACTCTGACCATGTGCACTGCTGCCTCAGGCAGGTATCTAGATCTCTGTTTCACATCTGTGCCCCAGAAGAAGCCTCAGACTGGGCAAAAGACATTCCCACCTCTATCTTGCCTGTGGTCCCTGATCTGGTAAACAAATTCTGTGCACATCTAATTCCCCACAAAATGGTAGGGGAGGAGGAAGAGAAGGCAACAGAAGCCTCCTTTATAACCTATAGCCCAGTGGTTAGGGTTCTCACCGTGATGTGGGAGATCCCTGTTTAATGCCTCCCACTGTCTGATGTGAAGGGATTTGAACTATGTTCCTTGCCTCTTGAGGAAGTGCTGTAACCACTAGACTATGAAATCATTCTCATTCTTTCTGGGCCAATAAATACTTAATTATTAAATAACTAAATTATGTAAAGGGGAGTGACTTTAACAAGAGATTTAGAGAGGCTCACATCAGAGTATCCCATAGTCCAGTGGTTAGGGCACCTACCTGAGGATTGAAAGACCCCCATTGAAATCTATATTCCATGTCACGTGGAGGGGAATTGAGCCACTGTGTCCCACATCACAGGTGAGTGCTGTAATGAGTGCGCTAATGGCCATAAGAAAGGGCACTTCTTTCTTACCCACCAGCTATTCTGTGTGGAGTTGTGTAAGCTTTGAGCATGCCCATCTGATCAGGCCCTGCAGGTAAGATAGAGGGGATGCACCTCTGTTTGATCTGAGGCTCATGCAGAGGCCTAGTTGTCAGAGAGGCATCTGACGTAACTGCCTGATGTAGCAGTATGCATACCTAGAAGCAGAAACTTAGGCACATAGAGAACATTTACAGTAAAAATTTAGGTGCCAATTGAGTTTAGGCTGTCTACAGGTTCAGGCAGCAACTGAATTGTATTTTTGTGGATCTCCATAGCACTTAAATCTGAGGTTCTAGGTGCCTAAGTTCCTTTGTAAATCTAGGCTGAAATCCAAAGAAGCCAGCAAACTGAGCCACTTAAGTTAACCAGTAGAAAATGCAGAGGGGAGGGATGAGTCCTACGTACCATCCCTCAAAAGGAATTATGCACGAGTCTTTGCTCAGGAGTCTCAGCTGTGAATCCTCTCCTGGAATTAAGTATCTAAGCATTACTGCTGCTGTTGCCACTATCAGCCTTCCTTATATTTTTAGTTCAGTTATTAGAGCATTCTCTTAGTACATAGGGAACTGGTGCCCTGCCCACCCCATGCTTGATGAAGGGTTAATGAAGGCTAAGAAGGGGGCAATTAACACAACAAGCCACAGGTGAGATGAATCAAGGGGCTAAGTGTTCTCAAGATTCAGTGAGGGAGTGCAGCTGGGGGTGAATAAGCCTGGTTGGGATTTACAAAGACAGAAAATTGGAAGCTGAAAGGGGGCTGTAGGAAAATTTTGCAGTCCCTTACTGGGAGAAGGGAGGTATATTTGGGCTTGCAAACACAGAGTGGGGAGGAAGATAGGACAGGACTCAGGGAAAGGTAGTAAGGTCTAAGAGAAAACAGGCCTTGACTATCTGGCTAAGGGGTCCCTGAGCCAGAAACTGGAGTAGAGAGCAGGCTTGGGTTCCCCTGCTAGTCACTGAGGGAGCTGAACTATGTGGTAGTGAATGGGAAGACTATCCAGGATTGCTGAAGGAAGACTTTAGTACCCTGGAAGGGGACAATCCAGATAGTGACATGACTGTAGGATACAGTCATGAAGAGGCAAAAACAGCTTGTGGAGCAAGAGAGGGGCTGCAAATGTGGAGAGAGAGGTGAAGAGATGGTGTGCAACTGTAAGAAGGTGTGTTGTCACTCTGGGGAAGAGCTGATCAGATCCAGGAGGAGATGCTATACTTGTAGTAAGTGAAGTGTCCATCACAAGGATCTGCTTTCAGTTCCCTCCTCAGTATTCTGTAAAGAAGGAAGTTGAAATTGGGTTTCCCTACCTAATAGGTGAGTACTCTGACCACTAGGATATAAAGTCATTTTCTAGGGAAGAGTGTCCTAGCCACTAGTTGAAGGGAGAGAGCTGTCACCTTTGCCCCTCACCCACTGCTGATGTTGTGAGGGATTTGGCATGCTGAGACTATACTTACTGGATCAAGCCCCACAGGCATGGTAGACCAGGGAATGCCTAGTTTGAGGATCCTGTTGGGGCTTCAATATAAAATAGGTGGCACCGTGCATGCTCACTAGCAGAAACATAAGCATTTATGGGACTTTAATGGTAGGAATTTAGACATTGTCATGGTTAGCTGGCAGATGAGCAGGGGTTTTGAGGATCTCAGTGGCACTTAAGTGCCTAAAGTTGCTATCAGATGCCTAAAACCTTTTGTGGATTAGCCCTATGGCCTAAAGATTAGGGACTTTCCATAGAGATCTGTAGGTGCACAGGGAAAAGAGTAGCTTGAAGCTGCTTGATAATTCTAGCTGGCAGAGGCTGCATAGGGGGAGAGAGCTTCTTGCCAGCATGTGTTGGTGAGCAAGGGAAAATAACAAATAGCCTCATTTGCATTTCAGTTATGAGACTGCTTAGGGCATTTTGGTTAGTTGTTGAGTTTGGTGTAATCAAATGCTATTACCCCAATGGATAATAAAGGTCAAGAGAACGGCACCAAATGTGCCTTGGGGAAGGAGTCACTGACCTAAACTGCAGTCTAGCATGGCTGGGTAGCAGAACCTGGACAAAACTAAAAAGGAAAGGGGTTCCTATATTTTGAAGGGAACCTTTTTCCATGGTGGTGATTATGTTCAGGGTCTAACAGCACCAGTCTTTTTCTAAAGACTTTGCAAACAAGTGATGCAAAGGCAGCTTCTGCAAAGAAGAGCTAGTGTTGCATGTGGCCTAGAGAGGGGCCATGGCACTTCAGTGGCTTTGAGGCATATGGATGGTGCAGAGGTGGTTCTGAGGCAGTTTTTTGCTGAAGCCACAAGGCAGCAGCTTATTTCAGGAACTCCAGTCCGGGGCCTCCAGCCAGCAATCAGAGCTATAATCACTTCCACTGTGCTAAGTAGAGGAGCGCCCAGAGCTGAACAGGCAGCTCTTCCCTCATGGGCTGGAGATAGACATGTCTGAAACCTGGACAACAAATGGGGGTGGGCAGAGCGGTGGAGAGAAGCAGCTATTGTAGGAATAGATTGCTTTGTTGTGTGCTTAAATATGAGAATGCAGGACTCAGTTTAAGGCTGTTGCACATACCGGGGGCGCTGTTGGTTGGTTGGTTATTGGCTTTCCCGAGTCTTATTTGTTTGTACAACAGATTTAGTGGTTGTGATGGGGCAAGTATTGCCTGTGAAGGGTACTTAGGTTGGCAGAGAGTTTCTGGGTAGTGGCTTGAGCCAGTGGTGTCTGTAAAGTTTCCTGAATGAACCCCTAGATAATTGAACCTGGCCCTCCTTGGTGCTGACAATACCTGGCAAAAAGGTCACAGCAACAGTGGGAATGAGTGTTCTCCACCAGGCCATTACAATGGATTAGATAAAACTATTGTGTTAACACTGGTAATCACTAGTGTTTTGTCAGCAATGGAGTTCTCATCTGGGGCCTTGCTCGTGGGAGGGCACAGGTGGCAACACCAGTGGAGAAACTTGAGGAAAATAGTCTAAAAGAAAAATATATCTTCCATCTCCAAAAACAAATCTTCATTCAAAGCTGTCCTGCTATATTGCCCAATTCTCTTTTGCTTCTTGTATTGTATTTTATCCACTTGTGACTTTTTAGAAACTACGGACAGTTTGGCTGGGGACTTTATTATTCACTTGCACATAATTGTGAAAAAGATAATGAAGTCTTTAGTCTGTGCTGGATTGGTAGCAGGGATTCTCAAATGCTTACCTAGCATAGCAAAAACCATGGTTTGTTGTTGAAGTGGGTTTCCAATCCATTCATGGTCACATAACATCCCTGTAGGAACTTTCAGCAATTGCTTACTTCCCTCTTGATCCTTTCTTCTATATGATAGCTTATGTATATTTAGCTTCTCTTAATGCCTTTTAGCTTGGAAACAAGAAGAAAGTGTTTTTATAATGCCTAGTACAATGGGGTCTTAATCGATGACAAGGTCTCCTAAATGCTACTGTAGTACAAATAATATTGTGACCAACCAGCTGTCCATGGTTCCCCAACAAGTGCTTTGGGAATCACTGCTTTAGAGAATATCCTTACTTGAAAGGAAATGCAAAGCTTCAGGGATACTTCTTTATGGGAAAATTTTCTCATAATAGGGTTTGGACAAGAAGAGGGCATCTCTGTGCTAAATAATATTCCAGTCCTGCTCCCATTGACTTCAAAGGAGCAGGGGTAGGCCTTGCTCATTATTGCTGCACAAGCTTTTGAAAAGAGGCTAATAAAGGAGGTGCTGTTGTTGTCATGAACAAGTCTGACTACCAAAAGGAGGCCGCCAGACAACTCTCTAATACCAAATTCTACAGGCCACTTCCCTCAGATCCCACTAAGGAATACACTAAGAAACTGCACCATCTACTCAGGACACTCCCTACACTAACACTGGAACAAATCAACATACCCTTAGAGCCCTGACCAGGATTATTCTATCTACTACCCAAGATCCACAAACCCAGAAATCCTGGATGCCCCATCATCTCGGGCATTGGCACTCTCACTGAAGGACAGTCTGGATATGTGGACTCTCTACTCAGACCCTATGCCACCAGCACTCCCAGCTGTCTCCGTGACACCACTGATTTCCTGAGGAAACTACAATGCATTGGTGACATTCCAGAAAACACCATCCTAGCCACCATGGATGTAGAGGCTCTCTACACAAACACCCCACACATAGATGGAATACAAGCTGTTAGGAACAGTATCCCTGATGATGCCACAGCACAACTGGTTGCTGAGCTTTGTGCCTTTATCCTCACACACAAAGATTTCAAATTTGATGACAATATATACCCTCAGATCAGTGGCACCACTATGGGCAGCTGCATGGCCTCACAATATGCCAACATTTTTATGCCTGACCTGGAACAACGCTTCCTCAGCTCTCGTCCACTTGCTCCTCTTCTCTACCTACACTACATTGATGACATCTTCATCATCTGGACCCATGGGAAGGGTCCATCTGGACCTATTGGGAAGGAGACTGGAAAAATTCCACCATGATTTCAACAGCTTCCACCCCACCACCAACCTCAGCCTGGACCAATCTACACGGGAGGTCCACTTCCTAGACACCACGGTGCAAATAAGTGATGATCACGTTAACACCACCCTATACCAAAACCTACCAACCGCTATGTCTACCTTCATGCCTCCAGCTTCCATCCCGGGCACACCACGCAATCCGTTGTCTACAGCCAAGGTACAACCACATCTTCTCCAACCCCTCAGACACAGACCAACACCTACAAAATCTTCACCTAGCATTCTCAAAACTATAATACCCACATGAAGAAATAAAGAAACAGATCAACAGAGCCAGACGTGTACCCAGAAGCCTCCTACTTCAAGACAAACCCAAGAAAGAAACCAACAGGACTCCACTGGCCATCGCATACAGTCCCCAGCTAAAACCCCTCCAACGCATCATCGGGGTCTACAACCTATCCTGGACAACGATCCCTCACCTTCACAGGTCTTGGGTGGCAGACCAGTCCTCGCCCACAGACAACCTGAAGCATATTCTGACCAGTAATTGCACACTACACCATAGCAACTCTAACTTAGGAACCAATCCATGCAACAAACCTCTATGCCAACTCTGCTCACATATCTACACCAGCGACATCATCACAGGACCTAACCAGATCAGTCACACCATCACTGGTTCATTCACCTGCATGTCCACCAATGTAATAAACACCATCATATGCCAGCAATGCCCCTCTGTTATGTACATTGGCCAAACTGGACAGTCCCTACAGAAAAGGATAAATGGACACAAATCAGATATTAAGAATGGTAATATACAAAAACCTGTAGGAGAACACTTCAATCTCCCTGGACACACAATGGCTACCTTTAAATCTGTTATTCTGCAGCAAAAAAACTTCAGGACCAGACTTCAAAGAGAAACTGCCTAGCTTCAGTTCATCTGCAAATTTGACACCATCAGCTCAGGATTAAACAAAGACTGTGAATGGCTTACCAACTACAAAAGCAGTTTCTCCTCCCTTGGTTTTCACACTTCAACTGCTAGAAGAGGGCATCATCCTCTCTGATTGAACTTGTCATAACATTTTTCCCAGATCTGGACCTTAGCGTCCAAAATATGGGGGTTAGCATGAAAACCTCCAAGCTTAGTTACCAGCTTGGACCTGGTAAAGCTGCCACCAGCCAGGAATCTATACAGTACCTGGCGCACTGTGGTCTCCCCAAAACCTTCCCTGGGGGACCCCCAGACTCAGATTCCTTGAGTCTCACAACCAAGGGGAATAAACCATTTTCCTTCCCCCTCCTCTCCTCCAGGTGTTCCCTCCCTGGGTTCCTGGAGAGAGATACAGAAGCAAGCTCCGTGAATCTAAATAGAGGGACTCCACCCTCCCTGTTTCCAGTCCTGGAAAACACAAGTACCAATATAGCTAATCTTCCTTCCCCCTTACCCAGAGGGTATGCAAAGTCAGGCTTAGTAAATCTAACACAAAGAGATTTTCCCCCTGACTTCTTCCTCCCACCAATTCCCTGGTGAGCTGCAGACTCAATTCCCTGGAGTCCCCACTAAAGAAAACTCCAAGAGGTCTTAAAAAGAAAGCTTTATAAAACAAAGAAAAATACATAAAAATGGTCTCTCTGTATTAAGGTGACAAATACAGGGTCATTTGCTTAAAAGAAAAAAATGAATAAACAGCCTTATCCAAAAAAGAATACAATTTAAACATTCCAGCAACTACACACGTGTAAATACAAAAGAAAACAATATAAACCTATTATTGTCTTACTATTCTTGTACTTACAACTTGGAAACAGAGATTAGAAAGCGAGGAGACAGAATGATCACTCTCATAGCCGAGAGGGTCAGACACAAGACAAAGAACAAAGAACTCACACACAAACTTCCCTCCACCCAGATTTGAAAAAGTCTTGTTTCCTGATTGGTCCTCTGGTCAGGTGTTTCAGGTTACTGGTATTACCCCTTTACAGGTAAAAGAACATTAACCCTTAGCTATCTGTTTATGACAGAACTAACCTTGTCATCTCTAGCCTGCTTCTTGCTTGCATATATTTACCTGCCCCTGGAAATTTCCACTACATGCATCTGATGAAGTGGGTATTCACCCATGAAAGCTCATGCTCCAATACGTCCGTTAGTCTATAAAGTGCCATAGAACTCTTTGCTGCTTTTACAGATCCAGACTAACACGACTACCCCTCTGAAGCTTTTGAAAAGTCTCTGATACAAGTTGTCTGTTATAGGCTCCCATGGAGTCTTGGTGCCTCTTTGGGGATTTTCAGATAAGCTTGAGAGTTGCACCAAATACCGCTTTTGAGTCTTTTAAGTTTTAACTGATAGCAGGGCCAGCTCCAGGCCCCAGTAAGCCAAGAGCGTGTTTGGGGCGGCATGCCGCTGGGGGCTCTCTGCCGGTTGCCAGGAGGGCGGCAGGCGGCTCCGGTGGACGTCCCGCAGGCATGCCTGCGGAGGGTCCGCTGGTCCCGCTGCTCCGGTGGAGCATGCGCAGGCACGTGCCGCCGTGCTTGGGGTGGTGAAATGGCTAGAGCTGGAGCTGCCTGAAAGTAACAAATAATGGATGCTGAGAACTGTTTCAACTTCCTGAAACTCTGAAAAGGATATTGCAAGACAGATGTTAATATAAATACCCCTGGAGCAAATGAATACAGAATTATGGTGGTCATAAAGTCTGACAAACTCAGTTAATGACTCTTATTTTTTTTATGTGGGTAAAAAGTGTGTGTTAAATGCAACTCTCTTGTACAAAGCAAGACAAAAATAATTTTCTGTCTGTGTGTCTGTCTCTCCCCTAACCAAGATACAGCAGTCCTTTCCTGGAGAAACTGTACAGGGCAGGAATGGCAAGGTCAGAACAGTTGGTATTTCAGGGAGTGCACACTCTGTGTAAAAACATTATAAATATTTAATCACAAAGGGCCAAATCTTAAATGGTGGTGCCCACTCCTGCCAAACTCAGTGGGAACTCTTGGGGTTTGGAAAGTGGCAGTCTTTTTTTGGGGGGGGAGGGGGTCAGGAGGGACTTAAATTTGGGCCTGATCCTGTTAGTGCCAACACTTTGCAAGAGGTGCTTAGCACCTAGACCCTCGTGCATTAGACTGCTGCTGGTCAAGAGCTCAGGGAACTGATCAGGGTCACCTTTAAAAGAGAGCCCTGATATGGGAGAGGTTGGAATTATGCTGGTACAACGGTTCCTGATAGTGCAGGGTGGGAGGAGAACCCTAAAGCTGCCCTACCTGATTGGGGTGGGTGGTTGAATAAGACCTGCCTCTAAAATTTACGTGCCCTAAGTAGTATGGTATTGGGCATCTAGGCCTTTAAGACCTGAGCTTCCCAGACAGACCCTATAGGTAGGCGATTGTGAGGCTTTTGTTGTTTTACGGACAGCCATGTGGAACTGGACAATAAGGTGGAGCTCTTGCAAGCACCTTAAGTACTGAATGGTCACTGAACACCACTGGTGGCCTTTGCTAAATTTTTTTCAAATTCACTGTTTGTTTAAACTTCAAGTATTTTATAAAAAATACATCTGTCTGGTAAATTTCTCAGGCCATGGCTACACTGGCGCTTTACAGAGTTGCAACTTTCACGCTCAGGGGTGTGAAAAAAACACCCCCTTGAGCACTGCAAGATACAGCGCTGTAAAGCCTCAGTGTAAACAGTGCCACAGCTCCGAGCGCTGCAAGCTACACCTGTAGAGGATGTGGTTTACGTGCAGCGCTGGGAGAACTCTCTCCCAGTGCTGGCTCTGCAACCACACTCGAAACTTCAAAGCGCTGCCGCGGCAGCGCTTCGAAGTGCAAGTGTAGCCATACCCTCAGATACCATAATTATATGAGTAGAACTGGAGAAAGAGGGTCAGCTTTCAGGAAGAAACTGGTTTGGGGTGACATCCGGACATCAGGATTGCCAGCTTGTGGCCAGGCTGTAATGGGACAACGATGGTCCTCTCAGCATGTGACATGCTCAATGAAGATCTTTTGTATAAATTTGCCTGCTGTATCTCTTATTGCTAATAAAGCAGTGATGAACCCAGTATAAATACCTAGACAGAACTCAGTGGAAATTGTGGGCACTTAACACTGTGCCAAACAAGGTCTCTATTACAAATTACATGGACAAAGGACCAAATCTCTCCCAAAATCTTTACATTAAGAACTAATGACAGTCAAAATGTTGCCTAGCAAGTAATATCATTAGCATTACTGTTCTTGAAATGTTTTGGCACATTACATCAAGACAAACAATGACACTGTTTAATATTCGATAATCTGCACCTACAGTAAATTAGTGGTAGTCCAGAACTGCGAAATTACTGAAGAAACAGCAGTAAATTAACATGTTCACCTCTAGTGAGTCTGGCTGAGTTCCAAAGTCAAGAGACTGCTAAGCAGTTTTACATTTAAATTGCACTTCAGGGCAAGCTTTTTATGAAACTGCTTCTATAACAGGTGTTTACACTTGAACGTTTTTAACTGAATTGTATTTTTATTAGACTCAAATTTCCATCCCTTTCAAGTTACCCATCTCACACTAGATATTTTGCAGTAGCTATATCCTGCCACACTTTCTAGGAATTTGCTCCTATATGTAAGTGAAGTTTCTAAAGGAGAAATATACTGAATTATTTATGAATCTGATCATTTGAGACACTGGGTTTCTTCTAGTAGTTGCCAAGCACCCTCAGTTTCTCCTGCAACCCTGGGCTCTATGTCAATGATTTAAAATAATTTCATAGGTAAATTTTCATTGCACTCGGGGATTTCCATTAATTTTAACAAAGTGTGCTACTGAAAGCCTCATGCTAAAAATGTAGTACTCCAAGAGTGCTAATGTTAGGAACCACTATGTAATCTATTGTCTAATGATAGTTGATTAGTTCATAGATTCCAAAATTTAAAATAACTGTCTCTGTAATGGAGACTGATAGTGCTGACGTATCAGGAAAGCCATTCTTTTTTGTATTCTGAGTGTGTGAGTTGCTTAGAACATACAGAGTGTATGTCTGTGCTTCAGGCTGAAGATGTAGCTCTGATAAGGCTAGCATGCTAAAAACAGTGTTGCCAGTGAACATGGGGAGGGACTCGCCAGCCCATGAACAAACTTGCGGTCTTAGATGGGTATGTATTCAGTGTGGTTAGCCCCCACTGCCTCTTGTCACCAGAGCGCTGCTCTTTTTCAGAGCTAGTACAGGGTAAGTCTTCAGCTGGATTTACAGCTCTGGCTTGAAGTCTCCACATAGCCAAAGGGGGCTGACTGTACTTTTCAGTCAATTATCCCTACTTATTCCAGAGTTAAACATCAGGGAGTTTCAGTGAGACACAAGAGCAGTGGAAGTATTGAATGGATATGGGAGTCATTCAGGAAGCCAAATGAGTTTCAAAAATATTTACACTTTATGACTTGCAGATAAACTACACAAGGCACAGAAAATAGTCTATTTTTGAAACCGACTATCTGGATATGCATCTACTTCAAGTGGAGTGCACTTTACTGAGCAAATGTCATCTGTAAATGAAGACCATAAACTTAAATGTCTTTATGTAAATATGACATGAAACTAATTTAGCTAATGCATTTTTTTTGTTTGTTTGTTTTTGTTTTTAAATAGTAACTGCAAAGTTTTGAAGTAAGATGCACCTTCCCTTTGTACTACTATCACCAGACACTGGAGCTCTACTGGTTCCAACCCTAACAAAAGCTTGGGGAGCCCATCAGGCCCCAGCCCTGTCCCTACCCTGAGCAAGACTGTTACCCTGTGTAATACTAGCCCTTGAGCCAGGAGCCTTACCCTTGGAAAGGGTAGGACTAGCCCAGCCTAAACTACCTGCCCCAGCCTTACCTGGGGACACAGACTATGTATAACACTTAACCTAAACTGAGGTGTTGAGCCAGCACCAGCCCTAACCCTAACCCAGGGAGTACTACTCATTGCAGCCCTATCCCTACCTGGGGGAGAACCAATTCCCTCTATGTTGGAGTGTCCAAATGGACCCCATCCCTAGTCCTGGTAACCCCACACTTTTTCTAAATCTCACCTTATCCTGGGGACAATGAACATCCTCAGGCCTAATCCAGGGACCTGTACAACTTGTAACATTAACTCTTCGTAACCCTAGAACCACTTGGGAAGCCCAACAGGCCCTAACCAAGGGAACTCTTCCTTTTGTAACCCTAACTCTATACTGGGGAGCCCTTTCCCTCATAATGTTAGCCCTAGCCTAGGGAGCCCAATGAGTCCCATCCTTAATTGTAGCCTGGAAGCCTTACCTGTTGCAGTGTTAGCACTAGTATGGAGAAGCTTTAACAGCCCAAGCACTACCCTTTCTAACACTAACCCTAGCCTGAGGAAGCACTACTTGAACCTTTTTCCAAATGATAACTATGCTTACACCTCTTGTCAACAGTCTGTAATTGACCATCTTGATTATCACTACATATGTTTTTTATTTATTTATTTTTTTCCCCCCTGCTAACAGGTCATCTTAATTAATTAGCCTCTTAGAGCTGGTATGGTGTGTGTGTGTGTGTGTGTGTGTGCATATATTCCATTCTATGCATCTGATGAAGTGGGCTGTAGCCCACAAAAGCTTATGCTCAAATAAATTTGTTAGTCTCTAAGGTGCCACAAATACTCCTGTTCTTTTTACGGATATAGACTAACACAGCTACTACTCTGAAACCAATCCTAGCCCAGGGAGCTCTCCCCTTTATAAATTAAACTTTTGCCTGCAGAGCTCAACCAGCCCCAGACTTCACCCTAGCTGGGGGAGACCAGCAAATCCTGGCCCTAAAGCTAGCTTAGGGAGCTCTCCCTTTTGTAGCCCTTACCTGAGCCCAACAGCTCCAGTTCTAACTTGAGCCTGAGGAGACCAACCATTCCCAGCTCTACCTCTAGCCTGATGTTCTCTTTTTTGTAATCCTAGCCCTAGCCTGGAGAGCTCTCCTCTTTTAACCCTAACCAAGGGAACCTATCTGGACCAAGTCCTAACCTTAGCCCAAGTAGCCACATAGGTCCCAGCCTTAACCCAACCTACTAACCTTCTCATTTGTAACTCTAAGGGTATGGCTACATTTGGAATTTCAAAGCGCTGCCGCGGCAGCGCTACGGGAGCGCTGCCACGGCAGCGCTTTGAAGTGTGAGTGTAGTCAGAGCGGCAGCGCTGGGAGAGAGCTCTCCCAGCGCTGCATGTAAACCACATCCCTTACGGGTGTAACGTGCAGCGCTGGGAGCGCGGCTCCCAGCGCTGCTGCCCTGATTACACTGACGCTTTACAGCGCTGTATCTTGCAGCGCTCAGGGGGGTGTTTTTTCACACCCCAGTTGCAGTGCTGTAAAGTGTGAGTGTAGCCAAGGCCTAACTCTTACAAGGTGAGCCTTAGCCTTTGTAACTCTAATGCTAGTCAGAAGAGCCCATCTGGTTCTATCTCTAACTCAGGAACCCCTATCCTTTTCAACCCTAAACATAGTTTGGGAAGCTTAACTGGTGCCAGCACTAACCCTAGACTGAAGAAAATTACACTTTTTGTCATCCTAGCCTGTGTAGACATACTGGCTCCAGCTCAAACCCAGCCTCAGGGAGCCCTATCAGCCCTAACTCTCTGTCAGCAAACTGAACAATGCTTAGCACAGGGAGTCCTACCCTTTGTAACTCTAACCCTAGATCCAGGGCTGCCCAGAGGGGAGGACAAGAGGGGCAATTTGCCCTGGGCTCCTCAGGGGCCCCCACGAGAGTTTTTCGGGGCCTCTGGAGCAGGGTCCTTCACTCGCTCCGGGGGCCCCGGAAAACTTTTGTGGAGCCGGGCCCCGGAGCTTCTTACTCTCCCGGTCTTCGCCGGCGGGGGGGGGGTCCTTCCGCTCCGGGGCAGAAGGACCCCCCACCAGCGAATTACTGCCAAAGCAGGACCTGCCACCGAAGTACAACTCGGTCTTTGGTGGTAATTCAGCAGCTGGGGGCCCTTCCGTTCTGGGACCCGCCGCCGAAGCGCCCCGAAGACCCGCGGCGGGGGCCTCACACCAACAAATTACCGCCGAAGAACGGGCTGCACTTCAGCGGCGGGTCCCGCTTCGGTGGTAATTCGCTGGGGGGGATGCCCGCCGCGGGTCTTCGGGGCACTTCGGCGACGGGTCCCAGAATGGAAGGGCCCCCCTCCGCCAAACAGGGCCGGCTCTAGATATTTCGCCACGCGGGGGGCGCCCTGCCGCTTGCCGGTCTCACGGCTCCAGTGGACCTCCCGCAGGCACGCCTGCGGATGCTCCACAGGAGCCGCGGGACCAGCAGACCCTCCACAGGCATGCCTGCGGGAGGTCCACCGAAGCCGCCTGCCGCCGACTGCCCCAGGCCCCTGGAATTCTCTGGGCGGCCCTGCCTAGATCAGAGCATCTGGATGACCCCAGCCACCACCTTAGCACAAGCAACACTACCTTTTGTAAAACTGACTATCGACTGGGGAACCTTATTGACCCCAGACCCAACCATAGTCCTGGGATCACTTCCCATTGTAACCGTAAGCCTAGCCTGGTGAGCAGTATCAACCACAGCCCGAACCATAGCCTGGGGATCACAACTGGCTACAAATCAGTAAAGATACCCTGGATCATTATGGTAAAGTAACTAGCAAAAGAAGACACAAGTGAAGAATATAGACTACATCTTTGCTTCAGGCCACTGATGATGACGATTTCCCTTCTCTTTGAAAACTTGAATGCCACCATTACTCCTTTTTTGAAGCCACATTAAAAAAAAATCCAAGGTACTATTTTAAGTAATTTTAAAAAGTAGCCTTGAAGAGGATCTTAACTCAGAATATTCCCAAAGTCAAGGCTTATCAAAGATAAGTTGTTAAATCAACCATTCAGGCTGCCTTTTCATATCTTATCTCCTGCTATCTTGCAGATGACAATGTAAAATCTATGCTCATTGTTGAACACAATAGATTAATTTAGCTGATAAGGGAATTTAGTAAAAGGGCATTGCATTATCTGAACAGAACAGTTAGATCAATCATTTTGTTAGCCAAAGATGCTGTGTTAAAAATAATGAATTACCCTAAATTTCAGAATGGGAAAGAGGTGTGGGTGTTTGAAAAGTATTTTTCAATATTCTGAACAGCAGAAGAGTTTGCTGACAATTGAAGATGTTCGTAAGAAATCAACGTAATCTGTAAACAATTAGTCAAATGTTTTACATAAGGAAGTTACTGAGTAGCCATTCTCAAATTAAAGTGATCGAGGGCACAGTATATGATTCTCCAGTGGCTGCATGATTCCGTTGAGAGAAGTGTTTAGTGCATGTCCCCTGTCACTTCTAAGTGAAGGGCTAGGCAGATTGACAAGGCTGATTCCTTTGTGGGAAGGTTTAGTCCTGCCCTATAACCAGGAGCAAGCTATAAAATCCTCAGCTGGGAATCTTCTGTGATGTAATTCCATATTGCAAAAGTGAATTAGTTGATGCAGCTGGTTTTCAGCCTTGAACCCAGGGTGCCCTTAGAATGCATGGGCTGGGAAAGTATATTTAGGGATTGAATCAATGCTCACTAAAGTCAAGTGAGATACTCTTGGTGAGGGCTTCTGTACCTTATACTTCTTACAAATGTGATAGTCCTTTTGGAGCATTTGATCCTCTGTCTCTTTCCAGTGGGGGTAGGAGATAAGTTTTGAAGACCTGAATTCAAGGGACAATTGTTGGCATGGCAGACATCTTGTGTATGGTTTATAGACTCATAGACTCTAGGACTGGAAGGGACCTCGAGAGGTCATCGAGTCCAGTCCCCTGCCCTCATGGCAGGACCAAATACTGTCTAGACCATCCCTGATAGACATTTATCTAACCTACTCTTAAATATCTCCAGAGATGGAGATTCCACAACTTCCCTAGGCAATCTATTCCAGTGTTTAACTACCCTGACAGTTAGGAACTTTTTCCTAATGTCCAACCTAAATCTCCCTTGCTGCAGTTTAAGCCCATTGCTTCTTGTTCTATCATTGGAGGCTAAGGTGAACAAGTTTTCTCCCTCCTCCTGATGACACCCTTTTAGATACCTGAAAACTGCTATCATGTCCCCTCTCAGTCTTCTCTTTTCCAAACTAAACAAACCCAGTTCCTTCAGCCTTCCTTCATAGGTCATGTTCTCAAGACCTTTAATCATTCTTGTTGCTCTTCTCTGGACCCTCTCCAATTTCTCCACATCTTTCTTGAAATGTGGTGCCCAGAACTGGACACAATACTCCAGTTGAGGCCTAACCAGCGCAGAATAAAGCGGAAGAATGACTTCTCGTGTCTTGTTTACAACACACCTGTTAATGCATCCCAGAATCACGTTTGCTTTTTTGCAACAGTATCACACTGTTGACTCATATTAAGCTTGTGGTCCACTATGACCCCTAGATCTCTTTCTGACATACTCCTTCCTAGACAGTCTCTTCCCATTCTGTATGTGTGAAACTGATTGTTCCTTCCTAAGTGGAGCACTTTGCATTTATCTTTATTGAACTTCATCCTGTTTACCTCTGACCATTTCTCCAACTTGTCCAGATCATTTTGAATTTTGACCCTGTCCTCCAAAGCAGTTGCAATCCCTCCCAGTTTGGTATCGTCCGCAAACTTAATCGTACTTTCTATGCCAACATCTAAATCGTTGATGAAGATATTGAACAGAACCGGTCCCAAAACAGAACCCTGTGGAACCCCACTTGTTATAACTTTCCAGCAGGATTGGGAGCCATTAACACCTACTCTCTGAGTATGGTTATCCAGCCAGTTATGCACCCACCTTATAGTAGCCCCATCTAAATTGTACTTTCCTAGCTTATCTATAAGAATATCATGAGAGACTGTATCAAATGCCTTACTAAAGTCTAGGTATATCACATCCACCGCTTCTCCCTTATCCACAAGGCTCGTTATCCTATCAAAGAACGCTATGAGATTAGTTTGACACGATTTGTTCTTTACAAATCCATGCTGGCTATTCCCTATCACCTTACCACCTTCCAAGTGTTTGCAGATGATTTCTTTGATTACCTGCTCCATTATCTTCCCTGGCACAGAAGTTAAACTAACTGGTCTGTAGTTTCCTGGGTTGTTTTTATTTCCCTTTTTATAGATGGGCACTATATTTGCCCCCTTCCAGTCTTCTGGAATCTCCCCCGTCTCCCATGATTTCCCAAAGATAATAGCTAGAGGCTCAGATACCTCTTCCATTAACTCCTTGAGTATTCTAGGATTCATTTCATCAGGCCCTGGTGACTTGCAGGCATCTAACTTTTCTAAGTGATCTTTTACTTGCTCTTTCCTTATTTTCTCTTCTAAATCTACCCTCTTCCCGTAAGCATTCACTATACTAGACATTCCTTCAGACTTCTCAGTGAAGACCGAAACAAAGAAGTCATTAATCATCTCTGCCATTTCCAAGTCTCCCGTTACTGTTTCCCCCTCCTCATTGAGCAGTGGGCCTACCCTGTCCTTAGTCTTCCTCTTGCTTCTAATGTATTGATAAAAAGTCTTCTTGTTTCCCTTTATTCCCATAGCTAGTTTGAGTTCATTTTGTGCCTTTGCTTTTCTAATCTTGCCTCTGCATTCCTGTGTTATTTGCCTATATTCATCCTTCGTGATCTGACCTAGTTTCCATTTTTTATATGACGCCTTTTTATTTTGTAGGTCACGCAAGATCTCAAGGGTAAGCCAAGGTGGTCTTTTGCCACATTTTCTATCTTTCCTAACCATTGGAATAACTTGCTTTTGGGCCCTTAATAGCGTCCCTTTGAAAAACTGCCAACTTTCCTCAGTTGTTTTTCCTCTCAGTCTTAATTCCCATGGGACCTTGCCTATCAGCTCTCTGAGCTTACCAAAATCCGCCTTCCTGAAATCCATTGTCTTTATTCTGCTGTACTCCCTTCTACCCTTCCTTAGAATTGCAAATTCTATGATTTCATGATCACTTTCACCCAAGCTTCCTTCTACTTTCAAATTCTCAACAAGTTCCTCCCTATTTGTTAAAATCAAGTCTAAAACAGCTTCCCCCCTAGTAGCCTTTTCAACTTTCTGCAATAAAAAGTTGTCTGCAATGCAGTCCAGGAACTTATTGGATTGTCTGTGCCCCGCGGTGTTATTTTCCCAACATATATCTGGATAGTTGAAGTCCCCCATCACCACCAAATCTTGGGCTTTGGATGATTTTGTTAGTTGTTTGAAAAAAGCCTCATCCACCTCTTCCGCCTGATTTAGGTGGCCTGTAGTAGACTCCCAGCACGACATCACCTGTGTTTTTTACCCCTTTTAGCCTAACCCAGAGACTCTCCACCCTTCCGTCTCTTATGTCCATCTCCACCTCAGTCCAAGTGTGTACATTTTTAATATATAAGGCAACACCTCCTCCCTTTTTCCCCTGTCTGTCCTTCCTGAGCAAAGTATACCCATCCACACCAACATTCCAGTCATGTGTATTATCCCACCAAGTTTCAGTAATGCCAATAATGTCATAGTTGTATTTATTTATTAGCACTTCCAGTTCTTCCTGCTTATTACCCATACTTCTTGCATTTGTATAAAGGCATCTAAGATACTGGTTTGATCTTGCCTCCCAGCTTTGCCCTGACCCTCCTTCCTCTCTGGCATTATAGCCTGTGCTCCCTCCTGTTTCCAACCCATCTCCCAGGTCTTGTTCCCCACTTACCTGTGGGCTTTGCTCACCTGTCCCCGTCGAACCTAGTTTAAAGCCCTCCTTACTAGGTTAGCCAGTCTGTGCGCAAATTTCACCAAGCAAGACATATTTAGGAAAGTTGGGGCCACATCCTCAGGTGGTGTAAACTACCATAGCTTTATTGCCTTAATTAGAGCTGTGCTAATTTATATGAGCTGGGGATCTGGCCCTTGATCTCTAACTGTTTTAGTTGTGCCCTGTCTGCCAGCTGGCAAAATCCTAATTGTTTTGTTTAGACTTGGTAGTTGTGTTAGGCAAAACCATATCTTGCTATAATTAGGTTTTGGACGCTAGAAAGCATCTAATTTTTTTGTTTGCAACCCTTTCATATCTCTTTCACTTGGGCTTAAAAATTGCTTAATTTTATGTTCTTTGTTCTTAGTTGTACTGTGCAGTACTGAGAGAGCTCACATGGATTATACCCTCCCTCTTAATACAAGTCAACAAGCTGTTGCGTGTACTGGCTCTTAGGAGACTGAACCTGGTGTTATCTCTGTCAGTGTCCAGTCAGAGGGTTAGGATGCTGCAGGGTATATGGTTTTGGGGAAACTCAGGGTTGGGTTGTTGGGGATCACTCTGCAAGGAGCAGTTGGACTGGTGGAAGCCAATGTGAGACCACTGTGTTGTGAGCATGTTTCTGGGCCATCAGGGCTCTGATCCAAAATTGCATAGCACAGAGGCACCCAGAGTTATAGAGTAGGCAATTACAGAACCCTTTATTGGTCAGGGGGAACCCCCAAGGCATCACAGGCTGCATATTTATTTCTCAATGTACCAACATGTATTCAAACCAACTGTACCAACATGTATTCAAACAGATCTCTTGCCCCTTCCTCCCACAAAAAATGCAGCTCAGCAAATTCAGCCTGGACTCCAAGAACCAGTTTGGGTTCTTTCCATCTTGCACATTAACATCAGTAATAAAAAGCTCTGCAAGGCAAATGATACTCTTTTGTTAGACCTGTGGAGCTCTGTTGCCTTCAGTGGGTTTGGCATAGGTGTGATTAAACCAGCTGCAAAAGTATCTTAATGTAAGAGATGGAATAGAATTTGCAGCTCATTCAGTCTTTGCTGTGTTGGTTTTGCAAGGTTAGCAGGCAGTATAAAACTTTACACTGAATTGAGCATATATGGCTCTCAATGCACAGCATTAAGGGCATCTGGTGCCACTGACAGTCACTTTCTAGAGTAGAATTGCATTTTAATGTTTTTGTATCCATAAATCATTCTTTTTGTATATATTCATGTCATAAACAGAGTTTTAAGGGTTAATGTCTCTTATATCTGTAAAGGGTTACAAGCAGGAAACTGGACACCTGACCAGAAGACCAATCAGAAGACAAGATACTTTTAAATTCGGGTGGAGGGAAGTTTGGGTGTGAGTTCTTTGTTCTTCTCTCGGAGGGTCTGAGAGAGACCAGACATTACTACAGGCTCTCTAAGTTTCTTTTCAAATAGAAGGTAAAAACCAGGCGGTTTAGGCTTTTTAATTGTTTTACTCTATTTGCAATTGTGGATCTGGCTGGTTAACTTTTATATGTGTAGTTGCTGGGAATATTTTGATTTGTATTGGAACTTGGGGGAAGGTCTCTTTCTGGTGTCTGTAAGCTATAAGACCCTGTAATATTTACATCTTGAAGTTACAGAGATAATTCTTTACTTTTTCCTTTCTTTTATTAAAATATTTCTTTTTAGAGAACCTGATTGATTTTTTTTTTTTTTTGGTTTCCCTTGTTTTTATCCCAGGGGATTGGCATAACTCACCAGGATGGGTGGGGGAGACGGGAGGAGGGAGAGAGAAAATCTCTCTCTGTTTTCCTTGAATCTGTTTGCCTCTTTGTGGAAGAGAAGGGAGATGCTTCTCTGTATGGTGATTTAAGAAGTTAGATCAGTATCTCAGGATAGCCCAGGGAGGGAAGTTCTGAGAGGGGGAAGGTGGGGGAATGATTGATTTATTTCTTCTTGTTTTAAGAACCCAAGGGATCTGGGTTCTTGGGGTCTTCAGGGAAGGTTGGGGAGGTCAGAGTGCCCCAAAACACTATATTTTTGGGTGGTGGCAGCCTATCAGATCTAAGCTGGTAATTAAGCTTAGCGGAATTCATGCTAGTATCTCATTCCTGGACTCTAAGGTTCAGATTTGAGAAAGAATGCTATGACAATTCACATCTCCTTATTTAGGATCTCTGCAGACTATGAATACTAGACGTTGGACTGACTGGCCAGGTCTTTCTCTGTGGTCTCAGTTTTTATAGTTGTAGACTACAGGACTTTTGCTTTGTCCATATGGAATATTATTGGCCTAAATTAAGCCATGTAAAATGCAACCAGATGCCATGGTGGTAATGCTTCTGATTTGAGGATTAGAGTGGATTTTTTGTTCATGCATGAACCATGTCAGCTTGTGTCCAAGGTCAGCCAACTGGGTATTTCCTTAATGTTTTCCATTAGCTTAATGCAAAATACAGTGATATATAGTTTGGGTACAATCAATAAGTTAGCAAGTCTGTAAACATTCAGATGATGTCTAATTTATGCTTTGAATAAAACAAAATTAAAGAAGGGGATAATCTATAATATAACATGTACCTCCCAAGGACTGAAGTTGTGCTGTAGGCATGAGACATAAAGTCAGTCACTGATATTTTTTTTCCAGGTAGAAATAAAAGGTATAATATGGTTATAGAGTGAATTAACCTCTCTTTTCTTTTCATCTCAATAACACAAAATATTCTGTTTTGCATGATTTATGTATGCTTTAAATTAAATGACCCTTTTAAATAGAGAGTTCTCTGTCCCTCTCCCAGAACAGCACAGTTGAGGTTCCAGAAAGTTGATTAGTCCAGGCTGTTTATCCATTGGATTCAGATCTGGGAGTTGTGAAGATAAATTCACTATACACATAAACAAGGTGAACTTTATTGACAAGCTTCAGGAGTTGGATAGAGCCCCAGGATACTACCCCAGGATATTTCAACTCTTATATTTGTTGCAGGGTTTCTACTACAGTCTAGCATGCACTCTTGGTACTTTAAAAATAGTAGTTATAACTGGCTCTATTTCTGAATTCGAGCAGTAATCGGACCCCGAGCCTGGTGGCTTGTTTTGTTTCAGTTGGGCTAACTGCAGGCTCATGGATCTCATGACAGGGCTGAGGTGCACATCCCTCAGTTAGGAAGGGCTGAGGCCAGAAGGTTGTGCACCTTCTTTTAAAGGGCTGTCACTTCTCCTCAGTGATTGTCTCCCAAACCTTTACAAACTTACTGAATTCACAGTGAGAGGTTTCAGTACAACTGTATATGGCTTGTTTTTAAAATTCAGGCCTTGCCATACAAGAATATAAATCTGAGTTAATAAAAGGAGAAGCATTTTGCCATATACCACCTAATGAGCTGATCCAGCTCACCTCTTCTTCCACTCCCAACAGCTTGTTCCCACTTCTCACAGCCCCAGGCAGCAGACCAGCTCCATGAGGTTTACCTGGTGATTTAGTGTGATTGGAAAAATGTAAAACCAGTTTCACTCCCCAATTGCTGTCTGTATGATAATACCTGTCTCCCAGCCTTTGACATAAATGTTTCTTTTCTCTCTCAAGATAAAATGATAGAAAGAGGTGCTAAGTGTCTTAGGACACAGACTAGAAGGTGAGCAAATTCTTTTATGCAACCTGGTTTATTTTCATACTGCCACACTGCCAATGCAGAATTGCTTTCTACAGTATATTCTTGAATACTCTCTCCATTTTAATGTTAAATGACTCAAGTGATGGGATTTTCTTTGCTCCCTAGGGAGGCTTAACAGACTTAATCATAAGAAACTTCCACCTCTTACCCCTTCAATAGTCAGCCTGAAACTTCCCTTGCTCAAAACAAAATTATGCATACTCTAATCATCATCAAGCAGAGAAAATGAAATGCTGCAACTAATTATAGCAACCCAGTCCTAGCAAAAAGCTGCAATAATAATAAGCAGTAGTAATATATGTAAAGTATCCTCCTACATCCTGGAGAAAGACTGCAGTGTAGCATAAAAGCCAAAGAAGGAGCACAGTTAAAATGAATCCTTATTAGGACTTTCAATAATATATTGTATTATGTATACAATGTCATTTTCCCACCTATTCTGTACCTTCAGTGTGACTGCAAAGTAATTGTCATGGATACATATACTTCATGTTTTAAAGTGTGCTTCAGGTCTGGGTAAAGAGGGATTGAAATGTTCATAGTTGAAAGCCCTTATCAAATTAACAGAAAACAAGGCGAGAATGAGGAAAAGCATTATTTAAACTAATTTCCTAAACAACAGCAGCAACATTACTGAGACAGAATAACATATGAAATAGAGTCAGTTAAGGAGGTGGTTTACTGAGGGTGGTGATTTCAAGAGGTGTATGCCTGGGTAGACAATTGACTAAACTTCAGAAAAGTTTGCAGGTCTTTTATGCTTGAATCCCCATCCACCTCTACTTGTAATTACAGCTGAAGTTTGTTTCTCTCTCTCTCTCTCTCTAGTAACCTAGAAGCACATTGACCCATTCATTCTAGGACGCATCTTCAGCATGATTATTGAACTTCTTTCACAACATCTAGTGACAAATGCATTTGATTGAGTTAGAAGCAACTGGAGACTTTGCTCAGCAGTATCCTTTGCTGCAATACAGATGTTAGTTGTCTGCACTTCAAGCAGGAAGAAAGCTTGACACTATGCTAATCCTCAGGATCTTGCACTGTCACTCAAGTCTTGCCTCTTTTAAAGGGCTGTCACTTGCCTCTTTTAAAGGGCTGTCACATCAATTTCTGTTGATGATCTTAGAGAGACAAGGTGAGTGAAGTAATATCTTTTATTAGACCAATTTCTGTGGGTGAAGCAGATAAGCTTTTGAAATTACACAGCTCTTCTTGATTTTTTTTTCAAAATACAAAGTGCTGTCATAATACAGTACATTCTGAAGTAGAAAAATGTTTTTCTCTGAGGCACAACATTAATGATCACTATACCATCTTCATCAAAGGTAAAAAAGTTGTCACTTATACAAGACTAGAGATGTGATCAGATAGCACTATAATAGTGCATTAATTAATGATGGATTATAGTGGAATTACGATAGGAGATATAGTCTGATATCTGTATTACTTCAAATTAATTTAGTTCTGATTAATATTATAGAAACAGAATAAGAAAAGGATCATGGTGATACACTCTGGAGATATTTAGGCCAGAAACTACAGATTACAAAACTGATTTTGATAAACGGTGTAATATGAGGCTAAGAAACTAGGTTAGGTCAATTAGGTTGAGATCAATGTTTTTGCTTGAAATTCAGGGGCAGCTTCAGGGCTCATCCCACCAAGCATGTGCTGGGGGTGGCATGCTGCGGGAGGCGCTCTGCCGGTAGCTGGGAGGGCGGCAGGCAGGGTGCCTTTGGCAGCATGCCTGCGGAGCCGTGGGACCAGCGGACCCTCCGCAGGCACGCCTGCGGTAGGTCCACCGTAGCAGCGGGACCGGCGACCGGTAGAGCACCTCCTGCGGCATGCCGCTGTGCTTGGGGCAGCAAAATGTCTAGAGCCACCCCTGTTGAAATTTAAGCATATATGTAAGTGTTTGTGGCTGGTAACTATAGATTCTTTGGTGCATAATCTCATCCTCTGTTTTTGCATAGCTCATCACAATGTGACCCTGATTCTGTTTTGGGTCACTAAGCGCTGCTGTGTAATAAATAAAAAACAATAATAAATGCTTCAGCATGCTGCCAATTACCTTGGTTTCCACCCCACCCCCTTGTTGCAAGAACTTACTTTCTGTATTTTTGTGTTCAATAACTTCCTAGTCTTATGCCATCTATTTATGCTTTTCAAACTGTACCTTTAAAAGGCATTGCTACAGACTAGGAACTGAATGGCTAGGCAGCAGTTCTGCGGAAAAGGGCCTAGGGGTTACAGTGGATGAGAAGCTGGGTATGAGTCAACAGTGTTGCCAAGAAGGCTAACGGCATTTTGGGCTGTATAAGTAGGGGCACTGCCAGAAGATCAAGGGAAATGCTCATTCTCCTCTATTTGACATTGGTGAGTCCTCATCTGGGCACTGTGTCCAGTTTTGGGCCCCACATTACAAGAAAGATGTGGAAAAATTGGAAAGAGCCCAGCGGAGGGCAACAAAAATGATTCGGGGGCTGAAGAACATGACTTATGAGGAGCAACTGAGGGAACTGGGATGGTTTAGTCTGCAGAAGAGAAGAATGAGGGGGGATTTTATAGCTGCTTTCAACTACCTGAAAAGGGGTTCCAAAGAGGATGGAACTAGACAGTTCTCAGTGGTACCAGTTGACAGAACAAGGAGTAATGGTCTTAAATTACAGTGAGGGAGGCTTAGATTGGATATTAAGAAAAACTTTTTCACTAGGAGGGTGGTGAAGCACTGGAATGGGTTACCTAGGGAAGTGGTAGAATTTCCTTCCTTAGCAGTTTTTATGGTCAGGCTTGACAGAGCCCTGGCTGGGATAATTTAGTTGGGAATTGGCCCTGCTTTGAGCAGGGGGTTGGACTAGATGACCTCCCAAGCTCCCGTCCAACCCTGATATTCTATGATTATAAAAATAAAATCTTTTCTACCCCCTCCCCCAAAAGAAAAGAAAAAGCTTATTTGCAAAGACCAAGGACCCAACCATGCAAAGATGCACATGAGACTACTTATTTGAGTAAAGTTACTAATGGGCATAAGTGTTTACAAGACTGAGCCCTTGAAACAAGATTTGATTAAGCTGGCATGTCATCCTGGTAGCTGGAGCAACTGTTTCTTGATTATTAATTTCTTGTTTTAGAGTCCAGTAAAGAGCAAATGACTGGTCTGCTCAGTATACTGCCAATGCCAGCTGTAGTAGACGCTTCCGAATTTTAAAACCACAGGATTTCATTTGTTCTGTTTGTCACAGTTCAGGGCAACTTCACCTATGTTTCCCTTCAGTATCCACCAAGGATAGCCATGGTCAGGCTTCCAGTTGCCCAGCCATTGCTTTTCTGGGTGGGGACTTACATTTCTCTCCCTTCTGATTTTTCAGGCTGTACAATTCTCTGTCTTCAGTTTAATTCCCAGCACAGACAGGCTGCCCAAGGCCACCTACTTGCTTTCTCTTCAGAGCTAGTAAACAGGTGTAATTGCTAGTTATAAGGTACCACACAGCACTTCCTATGCAAGCCTGCTTTATTCTTAAAGTAAAAAAGCATTACAGAGAAAACATTTAAAAGAACCTAGGCACTACTAGATACCACCCAGCCCTAATATGGATTCTGGCAGGAGCAGTTCTTCAATGCCCCACCCAAATCCTTATGGCTACAAGCTCATCACAGGTTCAGCTCAGAACAAGCATCCAGTCTTATGAGACCTCAGAAGGCCCAGTCCTTCCAACTCTTCTCTAAGGATTGGGGCCCTTCATGGATGAAGGGTCCTGTCCATTTGCTAGATCAGGATAAGGCCTTGAGCAAATTGAAAACCAAGCTATTTATCCCAAAATCCTTTTTTGTTTTTGTTTTGTCAGTGATCCTTCGAGAATCCCATTGAAACCAGTATATGCATACCTTTCCAGGGGGTTGTCTTCTCTGGAGATGTCACAATCACCTAATCATTCCTTGCTGCTCTCTGATTTAATCTTCCCATGAAAATGCATACACAATTGCACAATTAATACAATGGACACCAAAGGTATCTACGTTAATTCAATAAGGTTTAATTTAATTCAGTAACCTTTATCTTAATTCCTTAAGGGTTATTCAGGAAATTCAGTCTGTCATACAAATTCCAAAAGGAGATCACACAATAACCTTATTATATGTTTATAAGAATCCTTCATTTTCAATGCTTCCATTTAAGCATTTTCACTTTTACTCTTTTATGGTTACCATATCTATAGCTATATCATATACACTCACCTTTTTCATATATGATTTTGCATTAGCTATAGTATTTTGTCTCTTGCAGAAAGAATTGTGCTGTCTGTATCCATATCTTTCCTGTTTCTTATAAAAACAAGTTGATCTTAATGCAGAAACTGGTACATACTTAATAACGTGCTTTTTTTATAACAAGTTCCTTTATATTGTGTATATAAAAATGTTAATAATCTAACCTAATTGGATCCATTTTAAATGCAATACAGAATGTTAGAATTAAACAGCTGGCAAACTGTTCAAAACTGGGGGAAACAAGTCACAAGAATCACTTTCATTTTATATGGAATCAAATTGCCTTTGAAAACCCCTTACATTTACTATAAGATGCACTAATTACATCAGTGCAATAGTTATAGTTGGACCGGCACTTTCTTTCATGCCCTGACTTCAGGCACTTAAATTACATTTCGGGTTGAAATGTTTTCTGCTTGTTAAGTTTAAGGTAAATGTCTTGGTAAAATTACGTTTAAGTTATGATGTTTTTCACTTTGGGTGCTTCAAATAATACAGCGCAGCAGGAGCAGCTGAAAGATATATTCTTTGTAAACCAAAGTTTAAAACTTCTGTAAAGCAGGTTAGTGCATGGACATATAGTGTCTGTGACTCAGGGATGGCTCCAGGCACCAGTGCAGCAAGAGTATGCCTGGGGCAGCAAGCAGGAGCGGCCTGCCGGTTGTCCTGAGGGTGGCAGTCAGGGAGCCTTCGGCAGCGTTTCTGCGGGAGGTCTGCCGGTTCCACGGCTTCTGCGGCAATTTGGTGGCAGGTGCGCTGAAGGCACGGGACCAGTAGATCATCCGCAGAAATGTCCCCGAAGGCTGCCTGACTGCCATGCTTGGGGCGGCAAAAAACATAGAGCCGCCCCTGTACGCGTGACTCCAATATATTCTTAACTGCAGAGCTCTGAATATATGTGAATGTATTTGGAATGGTAAATATGGAAATAAATGCAGCAATGTTTATTTCATTTCTTAGATATCAGATGGTCCATATGAAGAATGCATTTGAATTTTTTATATTAAAACCCTGGACATAAATGCTGCTTATATTCCTTATGTGTTTTTGTGTATGTGTGAAGTTTGTCTAGCCTAGGGCTTGTTTCCTGCTCCTATTAAAACCAACAACAAAATTCCTATTGATTTTGATGGAAGCAGGACTGGGCTTTTATGGTTTTCCTGCAAGCTGGAGCCATCCCAGGGAGATCGGTCACACATTTTGAGTAACATGGTTTTAAATCATTTTAGATATATTTCAAAAGAAATCAGTGGCAAAAGGCACTTAAGATGTTTTAGTAATGTCAGAAAAAGCTAATAAAACAACCAGCTTTAAATCTGTAAGACAGGAAAAATGTCAATATAAATGAAAGCCCAATCATGACCAACATCATTAATGATCCGGTCACATTGGAGGTGTTTAAGTATTTGCACTTCATTTATAAAGTATTATTTATGGAGACCTAATGAAAATGTTTTGCATGGAAATATCTGAGGCCTAGACCCCTTCCTCCAGGAAGGTAGGATATTCCTTGCATTGCTTGAGGAAAAACATGTATGGCTACCAAGCAGCACGAATAGGCTTTAAAGAGAGTCCCATTTATTTTTCCTAAGCCAGAGGGTAGGGGGCCACAGTATAGTTTCTCAGTGTAGTGGAAGAAAAATAAGGGCTGCTTTGCATTCCAATAGTATAGGTCTGAAAGTTCTTGTGTCTAATATAATGAGTAAAATGCCATAAACAGACTCGTTCTAGCCCTACTTGAGCCAGTGCACTAAAGTGGTTCTTAACCAGGGATACACACATCCCTGGTGGTACGCCAATTCCTTTAAATGTTTGGCTAATTTTACAACAGGCTACACAAATAGCATTAGCAAAGTCAGTACAAACTAAAATTTCATGCAGATAAAATGAGAAGGTAAGCAATATTTCAGTAATAATGTGCTTTGACACGTCTGTATTTCTGTGTCTGATTTGTAAGCAAGAAGTTTTTAAGTCAGATGAAACTTGGGGTATGCAAGCAAATCAGAATTCTGAAAGAGGTACAGTTGTCTGCAAAGGTTAAGAATCACTGCACTAAACATTGTACCTTGGGCCAGTTGCCCAAATTCAAGTCTGATTGACTCCCTGGGTCCGAGTCTGGGTGAGTAACCCATGCTGCCACTCTTGCCATAGTGTCCACACTGCTATTTTTATCCATGCTAACTTGAGCAGAGCTAGCATGAGTTTGCCTAACTGGGCTAAGAGGCATGCTCCCAGCTGCTGCATAGACAGCCCTGAGTGATTAGGAGTCTCAAACCTGGTCTGTGTCGCTTAGGACTATGTAAAATTTTACACTCTAAACAGCAGTTAGGTTGACCTAATCTCAATATAGATGCAGCTAGGTTGATGGGAAAAGAACCTAACTACCGCCTCTCAGAGAGCTGGATTAACTACACTGAAGGGAAAAAATCCTTCAGTCTATGCAGGACATGTCTACACTATGATGCTACAGCTGCAGCACTGTAGCTATTCTGTTTGTTGTGTAGACCTGTCCCAAATCCCATTGACATGACTTTCAGTGTGAGTAGTGCCAGATTTTAAAAGTTATAGATCGGCACCAGGTTGGCTTTTCAAAAGTACATAGGTCCCTACCTCCCATCAATTTCAGGGCCTTTTGAAAATTCCACCAGTTGCCTCGCTGCATCTTTAGGTCCTAAATAACTTTAAAATTGTGCCCTTAAGATTTAGGAACCAAATGACTTACATTCCTTTAGAAAATGTTACCCACTATCTCTTGTTGTTATCTACAGAATTTTATCATTTGTACTTTTAAAATACAGTATTGTGACTTATTAAGATCATTTAAAAAAATGTAGGTCTATAGTTCATTAGCAATCCATTTCATTCTCTCTTGTCAGGCTATTCTTTCAGAAATAATCAATGTATTTAAGGTATTTGGATTCTGGGGCTAATAAAAGATTATATCTGAGGACTATCTGATTGCTGGTATTTCTCAAAAGGTAGGGAATTTTATTCTAAAATAGAGACTTGACAGGGACTCCTTCAAACTGCCATAGAATTGCTTCAAAGCATTGATATTATCTTCTACCAGCCATTAAGTGTTGTCAGCTCTGAATCTGAAAGCATATTGATCTGTTGTCTGTATGCTGCACATGCTGGACAGATCTGTTTTATCTTGAGAATACAGAATCTGATTTCACTTCATTTTCTTGAGATTGGCCGTGCATTCAAAAAGGGGCAAAACTACTCACCCTGCCAAGTAATTGGGTTTTCCTGGGACATTTGGTATATAAATAGGAATAATTAATCTGCTTTTAATAGTAACAGTATTTCAGTTGGTGGGCCGGACTAAATAGAGCTTTTTTTTTTTTTTTTCTACTAATACATACACTTTGTTCATTCACGCTACTAATCCTATACAATCATTGTTCCCAGCCAGACTAGTTCATTAGCCATAGCTAATGATTAGGTTAGACCAAATCTTATCTTCAGTTTTTGATTTATTTTATTGTCCCATTTTTGGTTATCCACAGTGTATGTACACACGTGCGCACACACACACACACAGGGTTTACATATAGAAACAGTTATATCTATAGTAACAAACTCTGTACCTGATTCTGATTTCACCAGTTCTTTTCAGAATCAAGCCATCTACTTACACTTCAGAGATTTCCAATTTAATTAAAGTAGGGTAAACTGCATACTGTGGATGTCACCTTGCTACAACCCATGTATAGGAGCTGTAAAAAACACTCAGTGAGGGTTTCCTCTGACACAGGCATTGCGTAAGGCCACTTTAAGTAGCCCAGCACAGATCCCCTTTCAAGTCCTGGTGCCCCCAGGGAGTGGGTGGGAGGGGGCATTACAGAGGTGGGCCCAGAGAGCTACAGGCATTCTGGACAGAACTGCCAACCCCTAGGAAATTCAAGGTGGAAGCAGTATCTAGAACAGCCTCCTGAACTTCTTATGCTGAAATTGGAAAGGTGTAAGGGTAGCTTAGAGTCACCTTTGTCCTCCCTGTCCCAAGGCAGTAAATTCTATTGAAGCACAAAACCTCCTCTTGTCTTTTCTCTGTACTTTTTTAAATCAGAAGATACAGGCTGCTGCTGCTTCTAGTTCTCTGTAGTTTGCTGGGGAGAAGGCAGAGTGGGGGAGAATTTAGGCTGTATATCATTATAACGAGAGCTAGCGAGCCATGAAGAACTACTGTCTGTTTGAAACCAGCAGCCTGAGTAAAGACCCTTTACTGTATATTCATTACTATCAAATACTGAGTGTTCTCTGCTGAGGAGGATACTGCAGTGTTTGAAAACTCTCTTGTTTTTTCTGCTCTTACATAACCTTTACAACATGCAACCAGTGTGTCCATGTTCTGGACATTGTCTTATTAAAACAGGTATTTCTAATAATTGTAAAAATGAGCATCAGAATTTCTACATAGAGTTGCTTTAAATCTAAACCTACTGTAGAACTGACATTTATCAGATTGTATGCAGTGTTGGAGCCATGATGGTCCCAGGATATTAGAGAGATAAGGTGGGTGAGCTAATATCTTTTTATTGGACCAACTTCTGTAAGTGAGAGACACAAGCTTTCGAGCTACACAGAACTCTTCTTCAGGTCTGGGAAATGTACTCCTTGTTATAGCTAACTACAAGGTGCAGCAGATTGTTTAGCCTAAGTAGTTAACACATTTCAAGAGACCGTTCAAGGTTAAATGGCCCATTAACATATCTCCAACCATATGGGGGAGAAGACGAGAAAAATCTGGGGGTGGGGTTGGGATGGGGGGCAGTTAGTGGATTATAGATTGTTGTAATAAGCCATAAATCCGGCATCTCTGGTCAGTCCATGGCTTTTAGGGTATGTCTTCACTACCGCCACTCCCCCTTGCACCCCTCCCCCCAATGTAGCCCAGGCCTTAGTGTCTAGCATAGTTATGAATTTAAGCTCCAAGGCTTGTCTTCTGAAGATATGTGCAGGTTTTCTTTGAGGATGAGTACTGATAGGTCAAATACAGAGTGATTGCTTTGTGAAAAGTGTTCACCCACAGGTGATGTGGTATTTTTTGTCTTATTTTCCTGTGTGAATTCATTCCAGAGCACAGAGATTGTCTGGTTTCACCCACATAGTTGCTATTGGTGCATTTAGTGCACTGGGTAATGTAATAGGCATGTATAGGATCCATGGATCTTGAAAGGAGTGTTATGGGAAGTGTTGATCATCCCCCCCCACCCCCAAAAAGAGGTACTGGTTATACAGAAATTAACTTAAAACATTCCTTTAAAAGAGTAGGCAAAAGATAGGAGATGCAACATCTTTGAATCACTGCTTGTGTGTTAATTTCTAGTTTCCTTCTGGGTTGCTTTTTGAAGTATGCAGTATGCCTCCTGTATTGTGCTTACTGCCTTCACCATTAAAAGGAAGCTAAAATATGTTTAAAAGATATTCTCTAGACTCCAGTGCGACTCCTCATTACTCAGCATTTGGACTATGTGCCAGCAAAATTGTTGGCAACTGATGCCCTTTTTTAAGGGAGAGGCTTTTTCCCTGTTCCGATAGTATGTCCTGTCCGTGGACTCAGATTGTAAGAGCTGTAATCTTAGGGCTGGTCAACACTATGGGGGAAAAATCGATCTTAGATACGCAACTTCAGCTTCGTGAATAATGTAGCTGAAGTCGAAGTATCTAAGATCGAATTACTCACCATCCTCACGGCGCGGGATCGATGTCCGCAGCTCCCCCTGTCAATTCCGCAACTCCGTTCGGGTTGGTGGAGTTACGGAATCGATATAAGCGCATTCGGGGATCGATATATCGCGTCTAGATGAGACGCGATATATCGATCCCCGAGCAATCAATTGTAACCCGCCGATACGGCGGGTAGTGAAGACGTACCCTTAGACCACTTGATGAACAGGGAGCACATGGGGAATAAATGGAATAATTACTAAGCAGTTTTTAATCCTGGATACATTAACTTTTTTTTATTATTATTATTGTATGAGGCTGTTACTGTTCTCTGTTAAGATTTAAGAACATCTCACAACAATGTGTTCTACTGTCATTTCAACTCACGAATGTCTGGGGGGAGGGAACCCATTCATTTTGATACAGGCATCGCTTACATGCTAAAAATCAAGTCATATTTCATGCTAATATGTCCAGACTGATTCAATAGCCTAATGAATAGAAAAAGTGGGATATATTGACCTAGGTACAGAAGTGACATCAGATCTTTGGACCCTTCAGCCTCTTGTTAGATAAAGGGTATTGTGGAGGCAAAGCTCTGTTTCCAAGGAGACGAGGAGAAATGAAACCAAGGAAATGGGTGACAGCATTTTACTGATGGGGATTAGCAAGGTGGTGAAATATGATCTAGTCTGAAGTGGATTTTGCAGCATTACTTTGGTGGGGGCAGAGGTAGGGGAGGTGGGGAAGAGGGTAGGTTCCTGTCACACTGGGAAGGAGGGAGAGTCCCAGGACTAGGAGTAGTATAGAAAAAGGCATAATGACAAAAGAGGCTCAAGAGGAGAAGAAGATAAAGAAGAGACAAGTGAGGCCTATTTATTTGTGAAGATGGTAAGAAATAAGAACAGCGGTTAAGACAGGGCAGAGGTGTTTTTTTTCCTATTTAAATAATTGCTTTATAAAAATCTTAACTTTTTTCATATGTTAAACTGGATACTAAGGTGAGTTCAGGGACTATGGGTCTCAATCTCTGGTCTATAGCACTTTTTCAAGAGCATTTAAATTCTGAGTTGCCAGCAGTTGCTAGAACTAGAAGCTGAACTTTGACAGAAGACTCATCCTGGAATCTAACTGGCAGAATGCTGGGGGTAGTGATTGGTTCCCTGCTTGTATTACAACTGAGCAAAGGAACAGGAAGTTGTCTATGCAACTGGGTTTCCCCTGCTTAGGACAGATTCCCTTGCAGTTCCTTGCTCCTAGTGCCTGACTCTGACCGCCTGGTAACCTGACCCTGCCTGCTTCCTGACTCCTGTCTGTATCCTACTCTGACCTGGCATCTGATCTGGCCCTGCTCCCACCAGTAGGACATATTGTCCACATCCCAGTCATGGCAGCTTGCATGGACCGCTTAAACCTCAGGACTTGGCCTGATGCTGGCAGAATGGAGCTGTCTAACCTTTTGGGAGCATTGGACACACTTGAGTTGGCTGCCCATCTTTAGGAGTACAACCAAGCCCTGCAGGCCCAGGTCACCCAGCTAGCTTTGGGGAACCAGCTGTTGCACAAGCAAGTCAGATAATTGCTTGCCAAAAATGCTGTAGTCCACACACACCTCTTGGAGCCCTGTTCTCCAATATATCTGCTGGAACATTCTGATTGCAAGTATTCTGGGGTTTTATAAACCAATGCTGCCTCCTGGTCCTGATAGTGCTAGTGATCATGCAAAGGTGAGTCCGGGTATTAGCTTGCTGTCTTGGGAAGCACTAGACAGGGCCTCCCTCTTTTTGGAGAGTGACAGCTTGATACGATTGAACTGGGAGCCATGTCGGTGCTATCTGATGATCCGCACCAAGCTCAAACAGCGGAGGATGCCTGAACAAAGTTGCGACGGGACAGAGCACCCCTAGTCTCCTAGAGCACAATTCTACCACCTCCTGGCTGATTTGAATTGGAATGAGGAGCGCAGCTGTTCCAGTTCTGATGGGGCCTGTGAGAAGAAATTAAAGGTGCTTGTGAGCCTGGATGCCCTCATGTTTTCTCACCATCTGTGTAGACAATCAGTTACAAGAACGAAGAGAGGAAACAGGGGAGGTCTTGCAACTCTAACCATGTGCTGTTATCTCTGTATCCATGCCTTCTGCCAAGCTGATGGAGGTGGATGTGGGCTGTCAAGGGCTCATCCCCAGAGAAAAAGAGTGACAATGCCAGCACCATCTCTGCTTCTACTGCAGAGAATCAGGTCAGTCCATCTCTGCCTGCCCTGTAAGAATGCCAAGGAATCAGGGAAAAAAACTCCCCCACACTTTGGTCTTGACTGGAACACATCTTGAGCTCCACCTGAAGGCTTCCCACTTGCATGCCAGGCCCGCTGCATATACCTGGGGTTCTCATGCAAACTGCCATCCTATTGGCTGTCCTTGATTTCAGGCACAGTTGACTGCTTCATAGACATAGTGGGATCCCAGATTTTGCAGATTCCCATGCAATGCAAGGCCACTCCTAACATCATAAAGACTACTGATGGTTCCTTTTTGTTTTCTGGTCCAGTAATAGAGGAAACAACTGCCTTGGAGGTTGTGATTCATGGGCATGGAAGAAATGTTACAATTTTCCATTTCCCCTGATCCCCAGTACCTCCTGGCTCGCCCTCCACAATTCACTCATTTGGTGGACAGCACAAGATTGTTTTCCATTGGAGTTTTGTTGGCAGCACTGTTGGAAACTGGTAGATCCTGGTCCAGCATCCAAACATCAAAGACACAGGTGGGGGTGGCTATTCAGGCAGAACCTTCTCTTGAAGCTACACCTGAATTCCCCTCAAAATACCAAGTCTACACCAATGTTTTTGAGACAAGGAATGCAGAAAGCCTGCCTCCACACCAGGATTATGACTGCCCACTAGAAATGCAGGCACGAGGAAAAATACCGTTTTGCATAAATTTATGCCATGTCAGAACCTGAGCTGACAGTACTCTGACAATACCTCCAGGAGAACCAGACCCAAGGATCAATCTATTGAGGTGGCACAATAGTCCTTTTTTGTCAAGAAAAAAAGACAGCAGTCTCTGAATCTACTACCTGAACTGAGTAACTACCGGGAATCATTACCCACTACCCTGATTCCTAAATGGCTGGATTATGTGTGGGGTTGCCCCTATGTTCACTAAGTTGGACTTCCATGGGGCGTACAACCCCATGTGAATCAGGGAGGGGAAAAAAGTGGAAGACTTCCTTCCAAACCTGAAATGACTACAATGGATAGCTCATTATGCCTTTTGGGTTGACCAATGCCCTGGCTACCTACCAGTATTTTATAAAGTATTTTATAAGACCTATTGGACCAGTATGTAGTAGTCTATCAGGATGAATTGTTCTCCAACTACCCTGAACAGCATACTGCTCACATCCAAATGATTCTGAAATGGTTAGAGCAGCATGGTCTTTTACACCAACCTCAGTGTGCCTGTGATCACTTCTACGTGGAGTTCTTGGGCTTAATCTTTTTCTGAGAAGGGATCTAGATGGCCACCTGCACGGTCCAAGCCATGCAAGATCGGCTGACTCACCATTTGGTATGCAACCTGCAAAGCTACCTGGGGTTCACTGGTTTTTTTTGTTTTTTTTTAATCAATTATTTTATCCTGAATTTTTCAAAACAACTGAAGCCCCTCACTAGTCTCCTCCAGAAAAATGCCTAGTTCTATTGGTCTCCCAAGGCCCAGAATTCATTAAAACCACTCAAATTTGCCTTCACTACCACACTCATATTGGCTCATCTAGATGTTATGCATGCCTTCATTGTAGATTCTGACTCCTCCAATTCATTGATTGTGGCTGTTCCCTCCCAGTGACTTGATTCCCAAACAAGTGTTACACCCATGTACTTATTACTCAAGGAAGCTCACCTTTCAGAGCTAAACTATGAAATACTTGATAAGGAGCTCCTGGCAATTTAAAAAATTGCCTTTGCAGAGTGGCACATTTACCTGGAAGGAGCTCACCACCTGGTTCCAGGCATTCGCTGATCATAAAAGTATGGAATATCTATGTAGGGTGAAATCCTTAAACCAACAGCAACTTCGGTGGACCCTATTTTTCTTATCATTGGATTTCATCACCACATATATTTGCCTGGATCCAAAAATGGCAAGGCTGTCCCCTGTCCTTAAGATACAATGTTAACTCACAAGGCCCCAGCCATGAACCAATCCTTGTTCTCAGATCCTGTAACTTTCTCAGCACAGAGTATCTCAAGGATATAATGACATACATTCCACCTCAGGAGATCATCTATCAGAGGAACAAGATATTATCAACAAGCAACTGCATGACTCCTAGAAAGGGAATCATGTACTTAAGGGACCACACCTGTCTCTACCTACCGATAACTGGACCTGCAAGGGTTGCAGGGCTGCAACTATGACCTAATTTTCTTCGAGCAAGACAGCTGGGGTGTTTTAAGATCCAATATTAATATGCCACTCTTTTTGGTGGCCCTGGATATGCCCCATGATAGTCCTTCATTGACTCCTGCAATGTCTGTGCCTGCAAAATGACATGATGCCAAAAGACATGTGATCTCCTCCTCCAGCCCATGGACACCTCATCTGAACCCTGGTCAGCCATCACTATATACTTTTTTCTGTAGAATTACTGGAGTCCAACAAATTTACCACAGATTTGATGGTAGTGGACAACTTTGCAAAAATGGCTCTCTTCATCCCCTGCACAGATCTCCCCTCATCTGAGGAGAGAGAGCTCAGCTAGGGATTGCCCAGCTATGGATTAGCCATGTAGTCCACCTTCACAGCCTTCCTGAGCACATCACCTCTGATTTTGGGTGGTGGGGGTCTCAGTTCACAGCACAATTCTGGTTGTAAGGCACTGCTCCTGCTTGGGGGTTTGCATGTATCTCTCCTCTGCTTGCCATCCCAAGTCCAATGGCCTAATGGAAAATTGCCAACCAAATTTTTGAGCAATATCTGTGATGTTGTTATATCAATGATTACCAGGATGATTGGTCCTCACTTCTCTCATTGAGTTTTTGTATACAACGATACAGACCGTGTGTGTATAGGCCCCAACTCCGTGGGCGCTCTGGGGCTGGAGCGCCTATGGGGAAAAAATGGTAGGTGCTGAGAACCCGGCAGCAGCCCCCCGCATCAGTGTCTCCCCATTTCCCCACCCCCCCACAGAGCCTCCCACCTTGTCCAGATCAGTCGTTTAGCAGCATGCAGGAGATGCTGGGAGTGAGGGGGAGAAGCGAGGGTGGAGCACGCTCAGGGGACGGGATTGGAAGGATTGGTGTGGAGGTGGAGTTGGGGGTGGGGCCTGGGGCAGAGCAGGGGTCGAGTACCTCCTGGGAAAGGACAAAGTGTGTGTGTATGGGTCAAAGCACCTGTTTTACCAACTGAGTACCACTCCTGATTCCACTTGCAATTACCTGCATCATCTCCCAAACTAGCCACCTCAGACCTAGTGGAGCAGATTCATTGGTCACAGAAGGAAGTGAAGGATCACATGGAAAAAATAAGAGCAGATTATAAACAGTATACGGACCAGCTTCAACAGCAAGGCCGCACCTATTCAGTGGGTCAAAAGATAGTTTTCCAGCGAGCATCTCTGCACAGACAGACTGGCTTACAAGTTGGACTTTCAGTTCCTTGGCCCTCTTAAGATCCTGCAACAGGTCAATCCAGTCACTTTTGAATTTCAGCAACTCCACTCTCTACAGATTCACGTGATGTTTCATGTATCTTTTTTGAAATGTTACATGGAAAATTGTTTCCTTCACAAGACCTATTCACCTCGTCCACTAGTACCGATACTGGGTGTGATAATCATCATCCAAACACCCCCCCCCCCAGGGGAGAACAGGGTCTGAATCCTAGAGAATAAGCAACTGAATCAACTCGTTGTATACAGTCTTTTCGTTGCTGTAATTGTATAAATATTTCAAGGTCTTTTATAAAAGCTTGTAACATTATAAACATAATGATCAGTAGGAGATATGTATATGGATGATTGTTATGAATGTTTGCATGTATATGTGTAGGACTATAGCATCCCCTCACAACAGTGGGTGAAGTAATCGGGCAGAAAGGGGCATTTAATCCCATCTTGGTCTGGGGCACCAATGTTTTTATGGCTGAACCAGGCTTGGTGCCACTAGAGAATCCATCTATTTCACAATACGTAGGAGCAGACAGGTTGATGTACGTTTGTTGTGCCGGGGAATTCTGCATCACATGTAGGTGGTGCTGCTGAGCTTCGCCATAGTTCAAAGTAGCTCCAGTTTTATTTACTTGCTTGCTCCATCCCCTATATTATGCGGTGGGTCCAATAGCTCATGGTTTAATATCCTCTTCTAAGACTCATCAGTGTGCTTAATCAACATATGAAATGTAGTCTGGTCATGAATATTAATCAAAGTTGAGCTCTTGTCTCATTGTTTGCTACCAATGAATTGCCACTGGAGCATAGTACATTTGCCGTTATATTAATAACTGAACTCAGTGACACAGAAACATAATAGTTTTATAATTTTGACAGTTTTTTGCTTTTCCATGCTCATAGATTGAATTGCAAAAGTGATATTGGAGACAGCGCTCCTGCTGTGTCCCTTTTTAGCTTTCACAGATTATTTTATTTTCTAATGAAATTTTGTAAAATACTTTTAAATGATTCCTCAATAAAAACAACTGCAAAGTACTGCCAGTGCAGTGGGGTGATATGCACAGTGGTTAACTATCAAATCTGAGCATCAAAGGAGGTAATGAGAACAAGTTAAATGACTTTGCTGGTCTGAGTAGGAGGAATCCTGAAAAAATTCTAAATGGCATTTCAATTTGCTGTAACTTTACATCATACTCACCAACATCTGAACCATTTTTCTTCTCTTGCAATTGGATTTTATTCAGTGTAATTGCTATGGGATATCCAGCCCTACCAGAGAGATTAGTGCTGTCAGAAATGCTTGAGAATGTGATAATGATCAGCTACAAATGGAAACCTGGACATCAATTATGGATATCTTAAAAGCCAGGCATAAGTAAAAATAAAACACCAGTTCTGATCCTTTTCTTCCTTTAAAGAAAGCCTTTGCCACCTCATTTTGTTTGAGAGTATAGAACCAATATTATTGGACTCCAGAATGCTGTGAGAAATTTTAATTTTGAAAACCCATAGTCTAGGAGATGTTTCACACATCTTACGATCTGGTACCCCACTTGATACACATTTGGTTTGGTAAAGACTGTTCTTGAATTTGACTAGTAGAGTTGGCCTACCTCTTGAACCAGTGTGTCAAATGTGCATCTCATCTGCTATAACTTGTTGATCTTTCAGTGTTCTCTCACTTGATGTCATTTTAGCATGCTGCAGTGAAGCGCTAAATTCTTAAATTTGTTGCTGAAAAAATGTAAGGGACACCAAAGAAAGAGCAGCGCAAAGGATGGGCAATCAGGAAAGAAAAGGGGAGCTGAAAGCATAGGAATCAAAAGGAAAGTGAAAAGGCAGTGATAATTGTTATATTGTCTGGTTCACAACCGTGCATACCTACCTCAGGGCAGACTGACAAATGCATGGTCGTGGTATGTTCTATAACTAGATTTCCCCAATGAATGTGAACTTCTGGGCTACTGTAACAGTCTTTACATGCAACCATAGACCATCCGCTTAGGCTTTCCAGTCTATCTTGCCACCCAGGCAAGCTGGACTTAGTGATAAACGATCACTTACACCAAAAATCACAAAATATTCAGGTTGCTCCCAGTCCCAATTGACCAGCCATTTACTCCAGATCAATTTGTACCTTTAGATCTCATACCAAAGACAATGTTGGTAGCTAATCCTACAGTAAACTAATTAAGGATTTATTAACTAGGAAAAATTAATTATTTACAGGTTAAAGCAGGCGGCACATATGCACAAATTAGTTAAATCTATGATTCCAAAAGGTGACAGAGATGTAGTAATCAGTCAGAGCTGAATGTCTTTTAAGGGCTATGCCAGGTTGATCATGGGGATCACTGCTTTTTGATTCTTCGCACTAACACTTGTAAGAGTCCAAACAGCAAAGAGGTATTCATGTCAACTGAATGCTGGAAGAGGGAGATAAAGACAAACCAATGTGACAAGGCCTTCTGCACGTACTTCTGCATGGGTGAATGGGGCAATCAACAGAGCTTTTGTCTTAAAGGCCTGCTTAATTTTAATAGTCCTCCTGGATAGAGGGCACTCTTTCTGTCTGAGTTCAAAACAGGCATTTTCACTATTATAAAACAAAGATAAATTATCTTGTAGCATGGAATGCAGACATTACAGGTAAGATTAATGCATGCAGCAATTTACAAGCATTTTACTGAATCTGTACACGAAACACATTCTTTCAAGTCTAACACCTATCTTGAACAATATTAACATATAGTGAGCTGGTCTGGTTTAAGCTATGAATTTGTCCATTCTCAGCTGATGGCTACAGACTTGGCAAGAGATGGTACCTGGTTTACCAGCATCATAATTAATCTCTTTTGATTGTTAAGTAACAAGCAGTTTTATATTCAGTAAGAAAATGTATTATGCCGAAACCTTCCAGTTAAGGAATGCAGTAGGGCTAGAATACTCATATGCAACAGTTGTATATTTTGAGGTAGCTATGTCCAAGGCTGTAGAGAGAAGTGGCAGAGGCAAGATTAGAACTTTACAGTTCCATTAGACCATGAGGGCTATGTACATTGTGGGTTTGTTTTTTACTATGTAGAAAATACATAGAGGCCTCAAATTCATTGTCAGAGTGGCTAAACTTCTATAATGAATTATTAACATTATCCTGTGATAGTTCTGACTTGCTGTGTTGTCTCAAATTTTGACATACTTAGACGGGAAAGGGAAGTGATGTTTAGCATAAATTAAACATCTTGGTAGAACCTCAAACATTTGCTTCATTATAAGTATCCAGGCTGCTATTCAGGAAAGCACTTAATCACATCGTTACATTTATGTACAGATTTAAATGCTTTCTTGAATCAAGATACTTTTCTGAATCAAAGCCTTTTGGGAGCCCCATGCTACTTCCAGTTCACTCCTTCCACTTCAGGTCCTTCCCCAATCCCAGCAGAAGTCCTGGCTCTCTCATCTCCCAAAGGAGATCACTGCTGTCACAGAATTGTGTCCCCTCTTCAGGCAGTGACCAGAGATGATAGATCCCAGAACTCCCTCTCTTGAGCCTATTGAATGAATATTTAAAATGTAAGATGCTGTGGTACTTCTGCATATTTTCTTGCCCCAAAGTATGTCACAAGATAGTTACTTCCTGCAGTACTCAAGACCAGGTCCTATCTCTCTCCTTTCCCTCAAGATTAGTGATTTTCACCATAATGGAAGTATAATGGATATTTTGTGAGGCACTAAATGGCGGGAAGGTGAAAAGTTTTTACATTTTTAAAGAGATGAGTTCATTTGACCTAGGATAGGTTTATAATGGCTTCTGCTACACCAAAAGAGGAGGCCTGGTCAGGAAAGAAGAGAACCCATTTGTGAGGATGACTCTCAGCGAGAGAGGAGGGACATCTCTCTCTTACTTAAACTGAAATTTTTTTGACTTAGCTTCTGTGTTCAATTTCTCAATCAGAAAATTGGGTCGATGATTTCCTGTGTCATAGGGCTGTTGTGGGAACTTGTTAACTAATATTGGTACCACGCTTTGAAAACCTAATAGTTCGGTACCGAAATGCAAGTTTTTTGGTGTGTGTGTGTGTGTGTTCTGAAATTCAAGACTCTAAATTTAAAGAAACTGCCTGACAGCTTGTCATTTTATTGAGCATTTTGAAATATGAGCACTTATAACTCCTGATTCACAAGCCAAGTGACAGTGAACTTATTTAATTGTATTTTAATTAAAACTTCACAATAATATTATGGAACATAATTAGCAAGGAGGTACATATGTTTTATGTCTGTATTAGGGTATACTACTTTCTTTCCCCTGCTCCCACAACCCAGACACATTCTTCTTGTACTCTGAGCATATTCACTCAGCTAATTCTCACATTCACTCATGCAAATTAATTTTCAAATATTGGACAATTATAGACATTAACAGATTGTAAACTTAACACATGGTCAGCTGTTTTCTTCATTTACTTCTTGTTTTCTTTTATGCTTCTGGAGTGATGTGTATATTGAAATCACTATCATGAGGTATAGCTAAGGCTATGGTTGCATCTTAGGCTACGTCTACACTACCCGCTGTATCGGCGGGTTAAAATCGATTGCTCGGGGATCGATATATCGCGTCTCATCTAGACGCAATATATTGATCCCCGAGTGCACTTATATCGATTCCGGAACTCCACCAACCCCAACGGAGTTGCGGAATCGACAGAGGGAGCTGCGGACATCGATCCCATGCAGTGAGGATGGGTGAGTATTCCGATCTTAGATATTCGACTTCAGCTACGTTATTCACGTAGCTGAAGTTGCGTATCTAAGATCGATTTCCCCCCGTAGTGTAGACCAGCCCATAGCCTCCACATATGCAGCTGGTAGGTGAAAGACATTGCAAACATAAATTACACCCATGAGGCACAAATACAAGAGATCCACAAAAAAGAAATGAAGTTATGAATTGCTGTAAATGAAAGGCAGAGAGGAGCCATTACTTGGAAGCTAGAACTATGTATTGATCCCTTAGACACCACTAAGCACCCAGAAGCAACAGCCAATAAACAAGGACACCACAATCAGGCAATGTAGACAATATACTTACAATTTGAATTTGCAAAATCCAAGAATTTGACTGTAGCTGGCCCACAGGGTTCTATGATAAAGATACATGTACTGGCTGGTCCATCAAAGGTATCTGATTCTAAGCTCATCTATTCAAGAGTCATGGACCTATGCACAAGTTCACAAGAAGCTGAAATTAAGAACATTTTGTTGCATGTGTTGGCTCCTGTACCAACATCAGTGTTCACTGACTCTGGTGATATGAAGATTGTGAAGGCTAAGTTTAACCTAAAGAAGCAACTGCATACAGAAGTCTCAGCTAAACAGACTTCACAAGAAGTTGCCGGCAGAGTCTGTGATAGTTCCACAGTTCTTTGGGTAGTACACTGGACAGCAAGTGATCTCATCATGTATGTCATGAACAGTTTTGTGGTCTGTCTAAATGGCTGCAGGAAGGGATTTACTTCCCAGACCAGAAAATAACTGTTGGGGATGTTGAAATGCTTATAGTTATCCCTGTGGACTCAGCCTACCCATTAATGCCCTGGCTCATGAAGCCATACACAGGCACTCTGGACAATAGTAAGGAGCTGTTCAACTATAGGCTGAGCAAGTGCAGAATGGTGGTAGAATGTGCATTGGGACGTTTGAAGGGATGGTGGCACACATTACTGACTCACTCAGACCTCAGCCAAACCAATATACCCATTGTTATTGCAGCTTGCTGTGTGTTCCACAGTCTCTGTGAGAGTAAGGGGGAGACATTTATCGCAGGGTGGGAGGTTGAGGCGAATCGCCTGGCCACTGATTACATGCAGCCAGAACAGGGCTAGTGCAACCATTTAGGCAACTAGGCAGTTGCCTAGGGCATTGGGATTTGGGGGGTGCCATTTTCTTCAGCAGCGACTGCGGTGGCTGGATCTTCGGCTGCCCTGGTTGCCGCCGGCATTTAGGTGGAGGGAGCTGGGGCAGGGGAGTCTAGGGAGGACTGCCTGCAGCAAGTAAGGGAGGGGCAGCAGGCAGAGGAACTCCCCACCTCAGCTCACTCCTGTCCCGCCTCCTCCCCGAGCATGCCGTAGCTGCTTCACTTCTCCCACCTCCCAGGCTTGAGGTGCCTAAGCTGATTGGTGCCGCAAGCCTGGGAGGCAGGAGAAGTGAAGCAGCCACGGAGTGCTCGGGAAGGAGGCGGGGCAGGGGTGAGCTGCTTCACTTATCCTGCCTTCCAGGCTTGCAGGCCAATCAGCTTAGGCCCCTCAAGCCTGGAAGGTGGGAGAATTGAAGCAGTGACGGGGTGCTCGTGCGCGGAGCAGGAGTGAGCTGGAGCAGGAGGGTGCCTCAGGGCGGGGGGTAGGGAGCTGCTGCAAGGAGGGCACCTCAAGGTGGAGTGGGCATCTCAGGGCAGGGGTGCGGGAGGGGGGTGCAAGGTGGAAGTTTCGCCTAGGGTGTGAAATGTCCTTGCGCTGGACCTGAGCCAGACATGAGGATGATTTTAGAAGAGCACATCAGGAAGTGCTGCGCATCAGAGAAGCTTTGAAAATCAGTTTCATGACTGGCCAGCATACTGTGTGACAGTTGTATTTGTTTCTCCTTGATGAAAACCTGCTCCTTGGTTGACTCTAATTATCAGTAAGCCAACTGCCTTCCCCCTTCGATCACAGCTTGGAAATAAAGTCACTATTGTTTAAAAACCATGTATTCTTTATGAATGGATAACAACTCACAAAGTAGCCTGCGTGGGGTTAGGAAGAAGAGGAGGAGGGAAGGAAAAGGCCACTTCAATACTTGTTGAATGACAGCCTTCTGTCCACTGGGGTGGAGTGGTTGGGTGCCCGGAGCCTCTCCCCCACGTTCTTGGGCAGCTGGGTGAGGCGGTGGCTATGGAACTTGGAGAGGAGGGAGGGCGGTTAAACAGGGGCTGCAGTGGCAGTCTCTCCAGCTGATGTTTCTGAACCTCCACCAGATGCCGGATCATGTCCATTTGTTCCCGCAGTAGCCCCAGAGTTGCATCCTACTTCCTCTGATCTTTCTGCTGCCACCTCTCCTCACATTCACTAGCTGCTTTCCTGTCCTGTGCTATTGTGTCCCTCCACACTTTCTGCTGAGCTCTTTCAGTGCGGGATGCCTGCATGAGCTCAGAGAACATTTCATCATGTGTGCGTCTTTTTCATCGCCTTATCTGAGAGAGACTTTGGGATGGAGGAGAGAGGCTTGAAACATTTGCAGCTGCAGGAGGAAAAAAAGAGAGAGACATATTTAAAAATACATTTTACAGAGCAATGGGTATACTCTTTCATGGTGAACAACACTATTCACGTTACATAGCACACGTGATTTCAGTGCAAGATCATTTTTTGCATCTTATATCGAGTGCCTGCGGCTTTGGTGTTAGAGATCAAACACTCCTGGCAACAGAATTTGGCTTGCAGGTGGCCATGGTAAGCCATAGTCTTTCGGCTTCTGCAACCTTCATAACAGCAGCACGATCCTTTTCCCATACCAAGCAAAGCCCATTGAGTTGTCCATTCAGGGCTGTGGTTTTTGTGTTAATGTGCAGCAGCAGAAACCAAACTAACCTCCCACCCCATTCTTTTCTCTGGGATGACTGCTTTAACCATCTCCCCACCGCACCTCACAGCTGGTATCAGGGAAGATCCCTGCTTGCCAAACACGAAAAGCTCAGCACCACTGCCCCCTACCACTTGGCTAACTGCCGGGAGGATTTCTTTTCAGCCACAGGCAAACCGCCCAGTAGGAACGGCCACCTATGGATGTCCCCTTAATTAAATTCCCATATTTCAACCAGGTTACCATGAACGATATTATTTTTCTGAGGAGATAAAGAACGGATGTTTCTTGAATGCCAGCAAACACTGGGACTGTACGCTGCCAGGCTTTCTCATGCAATGATACCAGATTACTTACTACTAGCATGGTGTGGTAAAGTGTACTAGCATGGAGGATGGATTAAGGCTGCTCTCCCCAGAAACCTTCTGCAAAGGCTTTTAGAGTACCTCCCCGAGAGCTTCATGGAGACGTTCCTGGAGGATTTCCGCTCCATCCCCAGACATGTTAACAGACCTTTCCAGTAGCTGTATTGGCCACAAATGTATCCCAAGTCCTCAGGGCAAATTAATCATTTAAAAACACTTGCTTTTAAACCATGTTTTATATTTACAAAGGTACACTCACCAGATGTCCCTTCCATGGTTTCATGGTCTTTGGATACTGCCTTCGGAGGGTCAGGAGGGTTTTTCAGTCAGTGTGAGAAAAAGATCCTGGCTGTCGGGGAGAACGGTGTGATGTGTGCTCTCCTCAACCTTGTCCTCCTCCTCATCATCATCTTCCCCGTCCTCAAAATCCTCAGGCATGGTAACTGAGAGTACCCTATCATCAGAGTCCATGGACAGGGGTGGGGTAGTGGTGGTGGCTCCCCCTAGAATTGCCTGAAGCTCAGCTAGAAGCAGCATGTCTGCGGCTCTGTCCTGGAGCATCCGTTTGATTTTTTGGCTTTCTGGTACGCTTGTCTCAAGTTTCACGCTGCACTGTGTTGAGTCCCTGTTTGTAGCCTCTGTCCATCATGGTCTTGGAGATTTTTTTAAAAGTGTTTTGACATTCAGTCTTTTGGAACGGAGTTCTGATAGCATGGATTAGTCTCCTCATACAGTGATCAGATCCAGTACCTCCCGTACGGTCCATGCTGGACCGCTTTTTCGATTCTGGGACTGCATGGCCACCTGTGCTGAGCACCTCTCCATGCTGGGCAAACAGGAAATGAAATTCAAAAGTTCACTGGACTTTTCCTGTCTACCTGGCCAGTGCATCCAAGTTCAGATTGCTGTTCAGAGTGGTCACAGTGATGCACTGTGGGATAGCTCCCAGAGGCCAATACTGTTGAATTGCGTTCATGCAAACCCTAATTTGAACCGGCAATGTCGATTTCAGCACTACTCCCTTCCTTGGAGAGGAGTACAGAAATTTGATTTTAAGAGCCCTTTATGTGGACAAAAATGACTTCGTTGTGTGGATGGGTGCAGAGTTAATTTGATTGAAAGCTGCTAAATTCGACCTAAACTCATAGTATAGACCAGGCCTCAGTTGGGTGACATCCATGCAGCAATGGTATGAACCCTTTACCTACAGATATCTCCCATCCTGCACTAGAATAGTCAACCATCTCCTTAGCACTGAGTATCCCCTCCCCCCCCGATCCTGTAGAAGGCCATCCTCAAAGTCAGGAATCCATGAGTGGAGAGCATGGCTGGAGAATAGGGCTAGGGGAAATCTCAGAAGTGAGTACATCCAGAGTCTTTATTAACTACTGCTGCCCCAGCTTCACTGTGGAACAAATGTCTTATGAACTTTTTCAGAGCTCAGAGTTTGGGGTTTGGTTCAGTTTGTCTGCAACAGAGAGATTAGCATCAATTCTTATTTCATGTATGCTGGCTTGTTCATCCCTACTTAGGTCATGTATAAGTGATTTTGTGAATATTAACGTGGAGAAGACTAAAATAGCTAGTGCAGCTACATTTCCTTTCCAATCTGGTGTATTTCAGAGATCAAGGCTGATGGTTCTCCATTGCTCAACATAAAACTAGTTAGAATGTTAATCTGTCTGGTAATAATTCTTAGATTTAAGGATTAATGTGATTTTAATCTAATTCTTAGATTTAAGGATTAAATGCTTCCTCTATCACCATAAGCTTTGCTTCCCCCCCTCGGCTCCGCCCCAATTGCTTATTCAGTAATGTGTTTCTTCATAGTTCTAAAAAACCTGGATTAAATATTGAAACTTTATCTGTTAGAAAGCAAATTTATCTTTTGCCTTTTGAGTGGAATCAAGATCAATCTTTCATTCTTGTTTCATCGTGGACCTGTGTTCTGATATCTGTCTCAATCAAGTTTTATTTGTTGAATGTAGTGAACTACATTAATGGTAAGCTATAGATGAGACACGAATCAAGAAATTCAAAAACTTCTGATTTCCAGACAAATGTACCTGTGTCATATTGTACATATTTCGGCAAGGAACAGTAATACAAAACCCTTTAAATATGCAAGAGGCTGAGTTACAATTGTTGAGGGAATCATAACTTTGAGCTACCTGACTTACTATGTACATCCATTACATGGTTGATACTGATGGAGTTGCATTTAAGAAATAAAACGATAATGGAATTGTGCTATTGGGCAGGCAAGGCGATTAAATAGATGGCCTAGTTGGCTTTCCCAGCTCTAATTTCTGTGATTCAATATCATACTGGATCCAGTTTAGTTTTTGTTCTTATCTTGGGGGTTGGGGAAATGGTGGTGTTCCAAATTGACATAACAGGGTACACTCTTTAAAACAAGCTAAGCTGTGTGTCAAAGTAAAGCTGTTGCCATAGTAACTGGCTGCATATTATATGTGCAGCAGCCTAGTTTAATCAGTCAAATTGCCTCTTGTTAAACAAAACAAACCAAAAACCCTCCAGCTACATAGCCATTTTTGTGTTTAAAAAGAGCAAGAGAAAAGAAAAACTTAATAAAAACCAGCCACAATTCTGTTAAATTGTCTTTCCCAAACTGTGAGCTTCTGGTTTGCAAAGGACACTTCCTATTCTATTTTCTAATGTAGTGTGCCCAAAAATATGGAAACTTGATTTCATTTTGCACACTGCCTTAAACAACCCTTTTGGGCTGGCTATGGGCCAAAAATTTAAAAAAGGGCTTATGATATGTTTCTCCCAACACAGATCTTAATAAGATATGAAAGTCTAGTCATGTAGTTGGTACTGCCACGGTTCATGAAATATGTTTAGTCTCAGTAGTGCATGTTAACCTCCCCATTTTGGGATGACTTCTAACAAAAATGGCATGTTTCTTGGTTGCAGATGAACTCAACTGCCAGTTAAATCAATACCTGCCACCTCTTATTTGAGAAGCTCAGCAATTAGTTGTGACAAGAGACAGTGCTGTCTAATTAAAAGTGAATGTGAGGGCAGGAAAAGCTCTCTTATTAAAGGTACATATTTAGTTACTTTTACTTATAAATTGATTGTGTTTTTGCATCTTAATGTAGTATCTGTAGCATCCAAACTTACGGTGACCAGGTGAGAGGAAGAAAATATCGGGACATATTTTTTGGGGGGGGGGGGGGGTCGCTGGTGGAGCAACAAAAAAAAAGAAAAAAAAAAGAGTAGTACTGTGGGGCTAATTGCATGTCAGATTACTATCCATTTTGTCCTGAAAGTCTCTGACCAATCAAGAAACATTACATCCTCAAAACAATCCAAGGAAAGGAAAAAGAACTATACATATGACTGACAATCATTATAAAGTCATTTCTAAACATGATGATGATTTATAGTATGTAATATTTATATGGCATTTTACGTGCACTACTCTTACGTGCACTACTCCTGAGGGCATTCTGCACCAAAAAATTAAAAAAGTTTGTGCAGAGCTTTAAAATACGGTGCACATTTTATTTGTCAATAAATAAAATGCAGAGGCTCCAGCATGGCGTTGGGGAGCACAGACCAGTGGCTGCATGAAGGTGAGAGATCACCGTGCAGTCCCCTCACCCCTGGGCCATGGACTCAGCGGTGAGGGTGCACCCAACCCTGACACAGCACAAGGCTTGGGCCTGCCCTCAAAACATCCTGGGGCTTTTCCTCTTTGCACTAGCTGCACCAGGTGTGGGGCAAGCAGGCTTAACTAGGCAAGAGCCGTGTGTGTGTGTGTAGGGGGGAAATCCAGGTGTGGGCTAAGAGGATTCTGTGTGGGACAGTCTGGGTGCAGGCAGCTCAGTGTGGGGTCTAGGTGTGGGGGGGATCTGGAGGCTCATAGACTCATAGACTCTAGGACTGGAAGGGACCTCGAGAGGTCATCGAGTCCAGTCCCCTGCCCTCATGGCAGGACCAAATACGGTCTAGACCATCCCTGATAGACATTTATCTAACCTACTCTTAAATATCTCCAGAGATGGAGATTCCACAACTTCCCTAGGCAATCTATTCCAGTGTTTAACTACCCTGACAGTTAGGAACTTTTTCCTAATGTCCAACCTAAATCTCCCTTGCTGCAGTTTAAGCCCATTGTTTCTTGTTCTATCATTGGAGGCTAAGGTGAACAAGTTTTCTCCCTCCTCCTGATGACACCCTTTTAGATACCTGAAAACTGCTATCATGTCCCCTCTCAGTCTTCTCTTTTCCAAACTAAACAAACCCAATTCCTTCAGCCTTCCTTCATAGGTCATGTTCTCAAGACCTTTAATCATTCTTGTTGCTCTTCTCTGGACCCTCTCCAATTTCTCTACATCTTTCTTGAAATGCGGTGCCCAGAACTGGACACAATACTCCAGCTGAGGCCTAACCAGCGCAGAGTAAAGCGGAAGAATGACTTCTCGTGTCTTGTTTACAACACACCTGTTAATGCATCCCAGAATCACGTTTGCTTTTTTTGCAACAGTATCACACTGTTGACTCATATTAAGCTTGTGGTCCACTATGACCCCTAGATCTCTTTCTGCCATACTCCTTCCTAGACAGTCTCTTCCCATTCTATATGTGTGAAACTGATTGTTCCTTCCTAAGTGGAGCACTTTGCATTTATCTTTATTGAACTTCATCCTGTTTACCTCAGACCATTTCTCCAACTTGTCCAGATCATTTTGAATTTTGACCCTGTCCTCCAAAGCAGTTGCAATCCCTCCCAGTTTGGTATCGTCCGCAAACTTAATAAGCGTACTTTCTATGCCAACATCTAAATCGTTGATGAAGATATTGAACAGAACCGGTCCCAAAACAGAACCCTGCGGAACCCCACTTGTTATACCTTTCCAGCAGGATTGGGAGCCATTAACAACTACTCTCTGAGTACGGTTATCCAGCCAGTTATGCACCCACCTTATAGTAGCCCCATCTAAATTGTACTTTCCTAGCTTATCTATAAGAATATCATGCGAGACTGTATCAAATGCCTTACTGAAGTCTAGATATATCACATCCACCGTTTCTCCCTTATCCACAAGGCTCGTTATCCTATCAAAGAACGTTATCAGATTAGTTTGACACGATTTGTTCTTTACAAATCCATGCTGGCTATTCCCTATCACCTTACCACCTTCCAAGTGTTTGCAGATGATTTCTTTGATTACCTGCTCCATTATCTTCCCTGGCACAGAAGTTAAACTAACTGGTCTGTAGTTTCCTGGGTTGTTTTTATTTCCCTTTTTATAGATGGGCACTATATTTGCCCCCTTCCAGTCTTCTGGAATCTCCCCCGTCTCCCATGATTTCCCAAAGATAATAGCTAGAGGCTCAGATACCTCTTCTATTAACTCCTTGAGTATTCTAGGATGCATTTCATCAGGCCCTGGTGACTTGCAGGCATCTAACTTTTCTAAGTGATTTTTTACTTGCTCTATGCTTATTTTCTCTTCTAAATCTACCCTCTTCCCGTAAGCATTCACTATACTAGACATTCCTTCAGACTTCTCAGTGAAGACCGAAACAAAGAAGTCATTAAGCATCTCTGCCATTTGCAAGTCTCCCGTTACTGTTACCCCCTCCTCATTGAGCAGTGGGCCTACCCTGTCCTTAGTCTTCCTCTTGCTTCTAATGTATTGATAAAAAGTCGTCTTGTTTCCCTTTATTCCCATAGCTAGTTTGAGTTCATTTTGTGCCTTTGCTTTTCTAATCTTGCCTCTGCATTCCTGTGTTATTTGCCTATATTCATCCTTTGTGATCTGACCTAGTTTCCATTTTTTATATGACGCCTTTTTATTTTGTAGGTCACGCAAGATCTCAAGGGTAAGCCAAGGTGGTCTTTTGCCACATTTTCTATCTTTCCTAACCATCGGAATAACTTGCTTTTGGGCCCTTAATAGCGTCCCTTTGAAAAACTGCCAACTTTCCTCAGTTGTTTTTCCCCTCAGTCTTAATTCCCATGGGACCTTGCCTATCAGCTCTCTGAGCTTACCAAAATCCGCCTTCCTGAAATCCATTGTCTCTATTCTGCTGTACTCCCTTCTACCCTTCCTTAAAATTGCAAATTCTATGATTTCATGATCACTTTCACCCAAGCTTCCTTCTACTTTCAAATTCTCAACAAGTTCCTCCCTATTTGTTAAAATAAAGTCTAGAACAGCTTCCCCCCTAGTAGCTTTTTCAACTTTCTGAAATAAAAAGTTGTCTGCAATGCAGTCCAGGAACTTATTGGATAGTCTGTGCCCCGCGGTGTTATTGTCCCAACATATATCTGGATAGTTGAAGTCCCCCATCACCACCAAATCTTGGGCTTTCGATGATTTTGTTAGTTGTTTGAAAAAAGCCTCATCCACCTCTTCTGCCTGATTTGGTGGCCTGTAGTAGACTCCCAGCACGACATCACCTGTGTTTTTTACCCCTTTTAGCCTAACCCAGAGACTCTCCACCCTTCCGTCTCCTATGTCCATCTCCACCTCAGTCCAAGTGTGTACATTTTTAATATATAAGGCAACACCTCCTCCCTTTTTCCCCTGTCTATCCTTCCTGAGCAAACTATACCCATCCACACCAACATTCCAGTCGTGTGTATTATCCCACCAAGTTTCAGTAATGCCAATAATGTCATATTTGTATTTATTTATTAGCACTTCCAGTTCTTCCTGCTTATTACCCATACTTCTTGCATTTGTATAAAGGCATCTAAGATACTGGTTTGATTTTGCCTCCCAGCTTTGCCCTGACCCTCCTTCCTCTCTGCCATTATAGCCCGTGCCCCCTCCTGTTTCCAACCCATCTCCCAGGTCTTGTTCCCCACTTACCTGTGGGCTTTGCTCACCTGTCCCCGTCGAACCTAGTTTAAAGCCCTCCTTACCAGGTTAGCCAGTCTGTGCGCAAATAAGGCCTTTCCCCTCTTCGAAAGGTGAACGCCATCTGTTCCTAGCAGTCCTTCCTCAAGTAGCATCCCGTGGTCGAGGAAGCCAAAGCCCTCCTGGCGACACCATCTTCGCAGCCAGGCATTCACCTCCACGATGCATCTGTCTCTGCCCGGACCCCTACCTTCAACAGGAAGAATCGAAGAGAATACCACCTGCGCTCCAAACTCCTTAACCCGTACTCCCAGAGCCCTGTAGTCACTCTTGATCTGCTCAGCGTCACACCTCGCAGTATCATTTGTGCCCACATGGATGAGTAGCATGGGATAGTAGTCAGAAGGCCGGATAATCCTCGACAAAGCTTCTGTAACATCTCGGATACGGGCCCCTGGCAGGCAGCATACCTCCCGGGATGAACGGTCAGGGCGACAGATGGGTGTCTCTGTCCCCCTCAGCAGAGAGTCTCCAACCACCACTACCCTACGTTTCTTATCAGTGGTGGCAGCAGATCTCCCAGCCTTAGGGGTACGAGGCTTCACCCCCTTAACTGTTGGGGGTGATTTCTTCTCTCCTGTATCTTTTACCACAACAGGAGGGTTCGCAGCAGCGGTGGAGCACTGCCCGCTGCTAGAAGTAACCAGCTGGCTGTGTCCACCTTGAGCCTCCTCCTCCACTGGTGTGTCAGGTACACCCTGAGGCATCTCCTCTTCCACTGCAGTGTCAGTAGTCCTGTCAACTGGGACAGCACCATCAGCTGTCTCCACATGGATACTGTCCAGGAATTGCTCATGGACATGGATGTTCCTCAGCCTGGCCACCTCCTCCTGTAGCTCTCCCACCTGCTGCCTGAGAGATTCCACCAGTAGGCACCTTTCACATTGGATGCCACCCCCAGCCTGGATATCAGTAAGTGGAAATTGCAAATTACAGTCTTTGCAAGCCCACACCAGAATCTGGGTAAAAGCATCCATGCTTTGGTGCTCTGTCTGGCTACAGGCGCAGGTGGAGGAGACAGAAGCAGTGCTGGCACAGGTGTTGCGGGTCCTCCTCACCATTGTAAGCCTCCTTCTGTCAAACTCTCAAATTCCCGTCTACAGCTCTCTGTCCGCTCCTCTTTGCCCACAGATGCTGTATGTGCTCCTCCTTCACCTGGAGAACTCCCTTGCAAAACTCCCTGTTAGCAGCTCCTGTTCGCTCATTGGGAGGGTTCCTGTGGGGATTTCCAGGTGAAGGTGGTTGGGGCTCAGTAGAGGGACCTGGATGCTGGGGGAAGAGAGGGGTTTGGTGGGGCGGGGGTTTGGGTGCATCTAGTTGTGGGTCAGTGATGTGGGGATCTGGATGTGGGGGCTCAGGGTGGTGCCAGGGGTTGGAGCTCATCAGGGTGGGGGTTTGAGTGCAGGGATCTCAGTGGAGGGTGGTCTGGGTGCAGAGGTGAGGGTCTGGAGGTAGGGGATCTGGGTGCAGGGGGCTCCAGATGCAGGGATTGAGGTTCAGTGGGGTGGGGTTTGGGTATGGAGGGTTAGGGGTCTTCTGGGTGTACAGGGTGAAGCTTGGAAGGGATGTCTGGGTATGCAAGGTCCAGATGCATGGGGGTTAGGCAGACAGAGAAGCTGCTCTGTGCACAGTGTCATCTCCCCCCTGCAGCTGAGGAATGATGTGGGCAGGAAGCAGGGGAGGATGCTGAGCTTCTTGCAGCTGGGGGAGGTTTCCAAGGGTGGGTCTGACACAGCCCCAGCCACTCCTTACAGGGGAAGAGGAAATCCCATCCTCTCCTGCCTCCAGGACTAGCAGCTGATGGCTCAGGGTAGGAGCCCATTGGCTGGGGTATCCCCCACCCTGCTGTTATTTATCTCTTCATTAGCTGCTCTGGGTGCCTGAAATGATGTACCTGTGCTGCTAGGGAGTGGTATGTGACTGCTCTTGCAGCTTCCCTGTCAGTCATTTTTCTGCAGGGAAGCAAAGAAATCTCTGGGGGACATGAATTCTGTGCACATGCAGTATTACTAATAAGGGTATTGAGACAGAGAGCAAAAGTGGCTTTCCGCCTTGCTCACAGTCTATCAGTGTTAGTCAATTTTCTTGTTTCTATTGGTGCCTTGAGAGCATGGTGACTGGCACGTTAAAAATAGACAGGTTCCTCAGGCCAAAGAGACTCCGTTTTGCCTGAGTGTTCTTATCTCTGAACCATTAGAAATGGATGAAATTTTCAATCCAAATTATTATAATGCAGATGCCTTTTTTTTCTAACAAATTTATAGCAGAAAATTATTTTATTGACAATTTTCTTTTCCTTTTTGGACAAAGCACTTTTTACTTCTCTTTTCTGGTGAGAGGAGTGAAGAACAGAAAATGACTGAACTTAAAAAGTTCCCATTAATGGATTTAAAATGTTCCAGATAAGGATGGTACATATCTGAGTAAGCAATGGGGAAAATATTTGTGTATAGAAAAAAACCCACTCCCTTCTTCATTCTTCTAAATCTTTTCTAAGTCTTTTTAAAGACTTGTATTAGAAAACTAATATAGCACAAGATTAATGTGACCACTAAAGGGTCTTTCCTGTATTTATTATCCCTGCCACCATGACTTTCATCAGATGCTTCAACTGAGATTCTCAAAAGCAAACCTAACTATCCACTCCTTCTCTCTAAATGGCAGCCTAAACATTTTTTTTTGTCCATTGTTCATTTTTTGTTCAGTTTGTGTTATCATATGTCTCTCTAGTTTTTAAATATTGAGAAACTATTTCTGTATTCACTAATATAGGACCTATACTCTTCACTCAAAACTCATGCTGACTTCATAGGGTGGGGGAGTGGGAGGAGAGAGAGGGAAAGAATGAGCTGTACAATTGTGCTGAATCCTCTCTGATATTTTTGCAGAATTGTAATTTGCATTTTCAGGGAAAAATAAATCCTTCTCTCAGGAATTCAGAGAAGACAAACATGACCTTTCTGATTAGTGTCCCCATGAGATCTCATTCAATAGATGACATTTATGCTCATGGATGACCAGTTGTTCAGAGCTATAGACTGACTTTTTAAAGATGTCTGGACCCAAATCAGAGCTCTACTTGGTGTCATTAAAGAAGGGGACAAAGGTATCTCTAAGATGCTCTATGCTCTTCTGATTATTTGGGGTGCCTGGAACACACGATGCTCTAGATATGACCCCTTTGTCACCAACAAGCCTTCTCCCTGCGGATGCCCAGGAGGAATGGAATACAGATGGGATACTAGTTTTGAATTTAGAGAATTTAGATAATAGCTTTGCATTTAGAGGTTCATCCTGTTTATTTAAATCTGTAACACACATTTGTTCTTCTAGCTTTGGTATGTAATCTCTAGCTCCAAATTTTATATTAGTTGGGAACACAGAGGAATACCAACGTCAACATAAAGTTACCCAATATGGTTTCTCTGTGGGAATGCTGGCACAAGCCTCTCTTTGGGATTAGATGCATTACTACTGTGGGGAAAGGCCACTATATAGTACAAAGATTATCTAAATATTTGAAGAGGTTAAGATATTATGGTGATAGGCAAAGCATAAGACAATAGATAGAACTGAACAGAACTCTGTCGGAGGATCTCAAGTTTATTCCAGATCTCAGGTCTTCTCTGTGAACCATTATTGCCAGGTTACAGATTCTGCTGGCTAGAAGAATACATATTAGATCTTTCAGTATTTAACATCAGCACAATTGCAAAGTGAATTCAGCTGCAGTATTTTTTTCTTTTTACATTGTCCTCCGTGAGCACTAATTAAATACAGTATTCACAAACATGCTTCTTTTAGGAATGATGCTTATCCATATATTACTGTTCTCAGGCTGTGAATGCATAAAATAGTAATATTTATTTTTAATCAACATATTTGACATTGAAGAGGTGGCTGTATCCAACCAGTAAGATGGACATCAGTATTTCAATTTTTACTCTATTAGTATGCAAATGTGGACCCGAATGTAACCTTGTTAGAAAATTCATATTATTTTTTTTACAAATGAGTAATCATAAAGAAGTCAAAATTGTCACCAGAGAAAATACTTTATTTGATATACATAAATTAAATATTTTGGAGATGCTGATGAAATTGCCTCCTAGAACTTTATATGATGTAGCAAGAGGAATTAAAATTTCTTTGTAAAATATAACAGGTGGTCAATCCATCAGGAATGGAGAAAATCCATTTGAGTATATGACTAGGCTACAAATCCCAACAGATGTCTTACTTTCAGAACATCATACAATTTATGTATATAAATTAGTTTTCCTACTTGTCTAATTTTATTTTCAAACAATTACATTATGTAGCTTTTATTCCGCTGTCTGACTTCACTGAGACTTGTATTCAGATTATTTATTATTTGACAAAGAGCATACTCCTCATGTAAGAAAATTCTGTTACAATCAGACCTTGACCTAGATTTCCTGCAGTTCTCAGAAATGATGTTTCTGAAGTCGTTCGAAGACTTCGGTCTATAAAGCTGATCTGCTGTGAGCGGCAAATGAATTCCTGGAATATGAAATGTAGTCAAAGCTCAGCCTGTGAATTGAAAATGGGCAAAACTCATCATTGTGCTCTCAAAAGCCATTTTTAGCATGTTCAATAATTACCTCACAGTTGGTTTTAATAAAATGTGCACTGGAAAGGAGCCAGGTTCATGCAATATTTAAATATGCTTAGCTGGAAAATAGTGTCTTATTGCAATCTCACTTTGAAACTGGCAGTAGAAAACAGACATATTATGGTTTTAGTGCAACAGTAGAAAGATCAGTGAAATATATATGTTTTTACCCTAGACAGTGAAATAATGTCATACAGACTGAATACCTAAGAAAAACATAGAAGCAGATATAAAATGTCAATGCTAATTTGAAGTAGCAGTTGTCTTCAGAACCTTTAGTAAAAGAATCTATAATATTATTAAGAGAGTAGATGAAGTCAGAAAAGAATAGCGCCTTCTAGAATACAACCTCAGCAATCGGAGGAAAAGGATTTAATGGAAAAATAATCACTCGATCCTAGGTAACAGTGTTCCCTGTTCATTGCTTCAGAGGAAGGCAAGTCTCTAGTTCTCAAAAGTATTGAAAAGCCAAGTTAGGTCTTCAAGTTCATTCATGTCTATTCTTTTATTTTTTTTTTTAGCACAATGCCCAGCAATTATAAATCTCTTTATTTCTATGCATCTGACCCAGAAAGTACATTCAATACTATCTGAGGTTGGAGCTTGGATGAGATCTAACTGGATGGGACTCATTCTGGATAACACTGAGATTTAGGGAAGCAACCACAAATATTCTTCAACTGAAGGCGCATACCCTCTGTTTGTTACTCAGCTTTGCAATCTATTGATCACATTGGATCCTCAGTGATTTCTGAATATCCAAATTGTAGCAGTAACCAATAACTTTCATTTGCATTTGGCAATAAGATTGCAATGTTGTCTATGATGTGAATCATATCACAATTAGTTATGTTTTTCTCAGCTCAAAAATGGATTACAAAAATGTGTTCAACATGACGATGTATCAAAAGATGACTAGAAAATTTCACCTTTGTAAAAGCAGAAGTTAATTGTTAAACTGTGTTTAAATCAAGTGAGAACACTCAAGCTTTGTAATGCACAGTGGTTTCCAGTTACCCGGTGGATAAAGTTTGAGGTCTTAGTTTTGATCTTCAGGGCCCTAAATGAGTCCAGTTTACTGTAAAGAGCAACACAATCTTCACAGAAACTAACCTGTAGCAGGCTGAAGCATGGAAGCTTAACTCTGGTATTTACTCCCCATTTTAGTCAAATGGAGCCCAGATTTGTTGATCTCCAGAACATACTGTTAAATCAGTTAACTGAAACTAGCTAATATGGTAACAAATCAGCACATTTTTGACTAAATGAATTTCCATCAAAGTATGTCACTTTATCAAAGCCAAAATGTTTCACAGAGATGTATTATATATATCAATGCATTTTGCCAGGAAGGAGTTTTTGGTCCAGGGCTCTCTGGTTACATCTGATATATATATGAGAGAGAGCGCTGAACTGAAGAGCCCAGGTTTTCGTGTATGTTTCAACACCCTTCTGTTCCATGAAAATATTCAAAGGGTTTTGTTTTCATTGCCCTTCAACTTTTGAGGTTTTGATATTTCAATTTGTTTTGTTGTGAAATGGGGTTGTCTTCTGGAAAGCTCTAGTAACAAGCCTAGTTCTAATAGAGCATCCTTCTCAGAGTACCCCCTTGTGGCATTGTGGGGGTTCTGCAGCTATTCAGCATCAGTTCTCAGCTGCTCTTCCACTGCTCCACCCAGTCTCCAATTCCTCCTCGGTTGCAGAGACTTATCCCTCCAGCTGGGCCACTTACAGTTCTACCCTTTTCAAGGTACTCAAAGTCCCAAACAAGTCTGAATCAACATAACTCTTCTCTCTGCTCCATGAGATCTTGTATGGGGTCCCAAGAAGTGGGTGGGCACAAGACTGCTCTCCTACAGTGAGGCATGTAGCCTTTTTTTTTTTGGTTGTTGTCTGCTTTCTGAGCAGGGCTCTTCTTTTTAAACCCCTCCATGGAAGCCTCCTGTGTCTTACTTTGGGCTAATTGGACATTCAGTAGCCAATCAATCCCTTCCTGCCTTGTGCAGTGTCAAGACTCAGAGCCTGCAGAAAAGCTAGTGTCCAGGCAATCTAATGAGCACAGCTGGCCTGTAGTAGGCTGCCTGATTGGCTAGGCTGCCTGATTGGTTGGAAGAATCATCAGACTGGCTCTTAAGCCCTGCAGCAGTAGTCTAGCAGCTGCTCAAAGCAGTCATTCATTGCTGTGATAGCTCCTGGTTGTTCCTAGTCTTGGACCCAGTCCTGCCCCTACCTTATCACACTCCAGGTAACCTGGTTCTGACCCTTGGCTCTGTTACCTGCACTCTGACTCCAGCTGTGACCCTGAGTTCCAATTTCTGGGTATTAACTCTGGTTTTGACCCATAGGCACAACCACCCATGTCTTGGTCACTGATAGTTGGAGGCTTTTTTGCCCTATTATAGCAGTCTATATACCTAGCTTCTAAAGCTTTCTCTAAGGTAGAGGTAATGAGTTGATTAGGTAGAATGACTATTAAATGGCCTGAAGTTAATTTATGAATTAACTATTTTTAAAGATGTAGACTGAAAGTGCATCATTTACTATTTGTTTTCTGTTGTTTTGGCCATCCAATGAGTATGCAGAAACTATACCATGTGATTTTAAGTGACCAGTCAGGTTAATGGTTTCAATCCTACTGGAAAGATATAACAAGTGGGGTTCCGCAGGGGTCTGTTTTGGGACCGGCTCTGTTCAATATCTTCATCAACGACTTAGATATTGGCATAGAAAGTATACTTGTTAAGTTTGCAGATGCCAAACTGGGAGAGATTGCAACTGCTTTGGAGGATAGGGTCATAATTCAAAATGATCTGGACAAATTGGAGAAATGGTCTGAGGTAAACAGGATGAAGTTTAACAAAGACAAATGCAAAGTGCTCCACTGACGAAGGATCAATCAATTTCACACATACAGAATGGGAAAAGACTGTTTAGGAAGGAGTACGACAGAAAGGGATCTAGGGGTTATAGTGGACCACAAGCTAAATATGAGTCAACAGTATGATAATGTTGCAAAAAAAGCAAACATGATTCTGGGATGCATTAACAGGTGTGTTGTAAACAAGACACGAGAAGTCATTCTTCCGCTTTACTCTGCGCTGGTTAGGCCTCAACTGGAGTATTGTGTCCAGTTCTTGGCATTGCACTTCAAGAAAGATGTGGAAAAATTGGAGAGGGTCCAGACAAGAGCAACAAGAATTATTAAAGGTCTTGAGAACATGACCTATGAAGGAAGGCTGAAAGAATTGGGTTTGTTTAGTTTGGAAAAGAGAAGACTGAAAGGGGACATAATAGCAGTTTTCAGGTATCTAAAAGGGTGTCATAGGGAGGAGGGAGAAATCTTGTTCACCTTAGCCTCTATGGATAGAACAAGAAGCAATGGGCTTAAATTGCAGAAAGAGAGGTTTAGGTTGGACATTAGGAAAAAGTTCCTAATTGTCAGGGTGGTTAAGCACTGGAATAAATTGCTGAGGGAGGTTGTGGAATCTCCATCTCTGGAGATATTTAAGAGTAGGTTAGATAAATGTCTATTAGGGATGGTCTAGACAGTATTTGGTCCTGCCATGACGGCAGGGGACTGGACTCGATGACCTCTCGAGGTCCCTTCCAGTCCTAGAGTCTATGAATCTATGAATCTCAGGTCACGTTTGACAGTCCAGAAGCAGATTGCTATAACTGTCTGGGAGCTGGCTACTTCAGACTGCCACAAGTCTGTGGCTAACCAGTTTGAGATTGGAAAGTTGGCAATGGGTAAACAGGCATATGGTTTATCCCAAGGTGGTGGGCATTAAAGGTATTCCTGAGTAATTACTGGCTTTGAGAGAATAGTGTTTCTGAATTGTTCCAGGGCTATTGATGGGACTCATTTTTCCTCAAAGAGTACATAAACCACAAAGGTTACTATTCCATTTTTATGCAGGCACTCATGGACAACAGAGGCATTTTTTATGAATGTCAGTGTGGGCTGTACAGGAAAAGTTCACAATGGCAGAGCTTTTTTGTCTCTCTGGAGCCTACGTTCATGGACAGGTTGGGGCACTATTGGCACCAGATTACATTGACATAAATGGTGTTATTGTCCCCACTGTTATATTGGGGGACCCTCAATAACCCACTTTTGCCTTGGTTTATGAAACCCTACCTTGATTTCAGAGGCCCTAGCCAAAATAAAAAAAAAAAAGGGTTGTTTGTTTATACCCTTAACAGCTGTAGAATGGCTATTGAATGTGCTTTTGGAAGATTAAAATCACATTGGAGGTGTCTACAAACCCATTTGTATGCCAGTGTCCTCAATGCTGCCCCTGTTAATGGGGCTTGCTGTGCTCTTCACAACGTTTCTGAAGCCAGAGGTGAGTCATTTCCCCCTGAACAGGACCTATGTTCCTTCAGCCAGAAAGTGCAGGGTGTGTCAGGCAGCAGAAGTTAGGGATGCTCTGAGCTCCCCCACTGTGGACTTGCATAGCCTAATGGAAGAGGGGAAATAGTACCTGTGTGAATGTACTTGTGTGTGGGGGGGAGGGAAAGTGGCTCATTTGGGGAGGGGAGCAGCTCTTGGTAGGGGTGTGGGCTTGATTGCCATGCAATGTAAATCTGAATGACATGATGTATAATGAATTTGGTTGTGGGGGAGAAGGGGCAGAGTGGGTATATAGATGGAATTTATTTGTAAATGTCTTAAAAGACTAAAACACTCAAACTTGGGAAGGCCAGCTGCCATTATAAAACCACATGCAGGAAATTGTTAATACTCAACACAATCCTCCTACCACTGCAAGTCTCCTGCCTCCATGTTCTTTGCCCCTTTTCCACTCAGTTGACAGCAGGGGAGGTGGGTAGAGGTTTCCACTGAAGAAGAGTTGAACAAGGAAGCCTTCATGCAGTGTAGTTGCCCTGTCCAGCTGCTTGGGTCCTGAATGCTTGGGCCACCTCAACATGGAGATGTCCAAGCTACTGCTGGGCTGAAGGTACATTGCAGGGTGGTGGGGAGGCAGCAGGAGCCTGGCTTTAAATACACCCTTCCCCACAGTGTGGTTAACTATCTGGAGTTCCTTCTTCAGGAGAACTTTGCAGCAATCAGCAGCTGTGAGAGAATTAACATGATGCTGTGTTAGCTCACACATGGCTTAACTCTGCAGCTTTACTCCACCCAGCACAGTTCTAGAGAAAAACTGACACACATTTAGAATTTGGAGAAATGATTTTGTGACCTGCAGACTGTGTGGATAACCCCTAACTGAAATGCACTAGATTTGGAAGTAGAAGTGGCTCCACAGACCCAGAAAGAGTGATTACAAAGTGGCAAATTTCTTATAACTGAAAGGGAAAACAAGAATGACCTTAGCAAACACCTATGATTTTACTGTTAAAATAACCTTTACAGGTCGTTTAGCGCACACTTCCCTGAACTCCTCGTGGTGGGGGACACCTAGGCTGTGTGATACCAATCCACCGTTAGTGGCCAGATGCTAGTAGCCAGGGTTTATCATTTTTGCATTGTTTCTTACAGCAGAAATCCCTCCCACTACTATAATAATAAACTCTAAATTTGAGCCATACACTTACTGGGCTCCAGGGTGGCTTCTGTCTCTACCGGATTCTCTGCAGGCTCATCAGTGGGCTGTTCCTTGCAGGTGGGAGGGGAATCAAACAGCTCCAAATAGAGACCAAGTATTTTCTGTTGATCCTGATCCACAGCCTCCTCTGAGACTGATTTCATTAAGAGTCACTTTCTGTTCCTCACTGGGAGCCTGCTGCTGGCTCTCATCAGTCCCCATGGTGCATTCAGGGCCCCGCAGGGCACCATCACTGCTGATCAGGTTGTCATGAAACACGGTTGGCTCCATCCTGGGTGCAGTGCCCAGAACCTGGTCAAAGTCATCATATAATGGGCATTTCATTGGCAAGTTGCTTGAGGTGCAGTTCTTATCCCTGGTCTTCCAGTACTTGCCCTTCAGCCAAGCACTTAATATGCTCCCTGCACTGATGACCTGTTTGGAAAAAGTGCAGAGCAGCAAGCTTTTTAGCTATTTGCTGGTACATATTGTTGTTCCTGGTGCTTTTGCTGAAGTCCACAGTTTTACTGGCCTTGCACCAGAGATTCATCAAAATCTGGCTGTGCTTCCATGACCATGAAGCAGCTCACTTCGCAAAAAGGCTTGATCAGTTTATTCTACGTGGTAAACCCATGTGAGGCTCTCTGATACCGTGCTTGCAGATTGGTGATTTGGAAGAGAATGGGTTAATGCTGACCTGAGCTGCTGCCATTCGCCAAATGGTGGTGGGGAGGGCAGCTTCCATTTTCAGTAGAGTGGAGTGCAGATTGTTGGAATAGAGAGGACTAAGGGAAGTTGTCCTATGGAATTGTAGGGTACTTCTGGCTGACTCCCGGGACCTGAGTCAAGCAGAGCTGTGCCTACAGTGCAAAGCCATAGGGCTCAGACCTTGGATTTTGGCTTGACTTGCCCTTTAAGGTCCTGGGATACTGTTTCAGAGTCCTGGATTAGCACAATTGCAGCGTAGATGCAAGAAATGTTAGGTTTGAGCCTGGGTGTCAGAGAGGTTCAAAGAGAAATGGAAGGAGGGACAGGGAAGTGTGCGCTGAAAATAACACTTGAGTGCTCATGTTGTGCCATTGTATATTTGTTCCTCTCTTCTTTTTTCCTTTCTGACTTGAGGAGCAGGTTGAACTGTACAATGTGTACTGTTGGCTTTTCTGACAGCTTAGTCAGTACTCCACACAAACGTTTTTTCCCCCTCTGGCTTGCTGTTCATTCTGCTACTGGTGAATCCATGCTGATTGACTGCTCTCTCCAATTATGCACCTGTTAGCCTTGAAGTGATCATAACTTAATGGGTGATGATTTGCCACTTACAGCAATATATGTTTTTATCCTTTCAATTTATTGTTCATCAGCAATTTAATCTGTCATGCTCATGCATATAGTCCCATTGATGGGTTTTAAGGCAGCTTTAACTTCATCTCCATCAGGGTGGCCCGTGATAGTTTTGCATATATATTATTGCATAGACATGGTCCAGGAAACAATATAAGGTTTGGGCTTCTAATTATTTCGTAATAAATATCCTCCCTACAATTCAAGTGCTGATGAACAACATTATACATAATAGGTAGCATTATATATAATATTCTATTTAACATTGGGTGTAGAATAAATTGAAGGGAAAAGCATGCTCTGATAAGCTCCTTCTTTCATGACTTTCTTTAACTTTCCTCATGTGGCTTGATTTTTCTTTCATCTGCTACCCACTACCAAAACCATTTTTCACAGCTTTTGTTTCTCAGTTTAAATGTATTTTTATCTAATGATGAGTCAGTCCCTGATCTCTAGTTTAACACATCTTGTGTTGCTCAGAATGGCCTCAAATCCTTCTCATATGAAGAAGAATAAAAGAACTAGCTAACTGCATTGATTTTGTTTTATTCCATTCCACACCAAAAGCAAAGCTAGGTGCCATATATTTATTTCTTAAGTTCTTCTTGAGTTAATGATACTTGAATAGATTTTTTTTCCCCTCCTAACACAATTTCTGTCAGGTTTTATATGTGCACGCACCTTGGTTTGCTACTGGTTTGTCTCACCCACAGCTTACGTAAATGCTGCAGTTTTTGTTTTCTTGCACTACTTGTTCAATTCCGGTGCAGCTGAATTCATTAAATTGTCATTAAATTATAGTGGTGCCACTCAGATGGCCACAGTTAAGGTTGTGTCAGCATTTGCATTATAAATCCTTAATATCAAGGATTTATAACAACTCAACCATAAAATGTGTTTTGAGTTAAACCTTGGTTTGCAAGGTCTCAGGTCAGCATTGAATTCTTTTTAAAGCATACAATTTGGAAATAACTTAGTTTAATCGTTCCAAAAATGAATTTAATGCTTGTGAATGTGCTGGATTTATTGCTCTGCAGACTACAGTCCTCTATTTAACCACTTAACAGGTACAGCAGAGGGCACTGCATTGTAAGTTTCTCCATGATGCCTGAAACTGGCCTCATACCTGATTTGGAGGAAATAATTCCATAAAAGGAGAGGATAGCTCAATCTGCATGTAAATTAGCATTTTTGCTGGCAATAAAGGCCAATTAGTGTCAATTATGGTTTTGGCTTACAGGACCAATTAATGGACAAACATTACAACTAACACTCAGGGACTGGACTGAGACCACTAAATCGTATTTCACATGCTCTTAGCCATCAAGGAACTATTATATGGTGATGAAAGCTTCCATTACCAGTCTCATAAACCCAGCCCCCTAATCATTTTTAATCTGAAGAATATGTCAGGAAGAGGGAGGAGGACAGGTAAGGAACTGGAGGCAAAGCAGCCCACAGAAATGGATAGATTCAGGTATTCTTAGAACTGTTGCCTATAATTAAAAAAACTGTTTTTCTGGATTTTTTTTCCAGCCGCATCAGTGATCTCAGCTAAAGTGGAGCCTCAATTTCTCAAGGGAAGAGATGAAATAACCTCACTGAAATAGATTGTAAGAAGAAAAGCCAAAGAGGAGTTTGAAGAACGACTAACCAAAAACTCCAAAGGTAATAACAAAATGTTTTTTAAGTACATCAGAAGCAGGAAGCCTGCTAAACAACCAGTGTGGCCCCTTGACGATCAAACTACAAAAGGAGCGCTTAAAGATGATAAAGTCATTGCGGAGAAACTAAATGGACTCTTTGCTTCAGTCTTCACAGCTGAGGATGTTAGGGAGATTCCCAGACCTGAGCTGGCTTTTGTAGGTGACAAATCTGAGGAACTGTCACAGATTGAAAGTGTCACTAGAGGAGGTTTTGGAATTAATTGATAAACTCAACATTAACAAGTCACCGGGATCAGATGGCATTCACCCAAGAGTTCTGATAGAACTCAAATGTGAAGTTGCGGAACTATTAACTAAGGTTTGTAACTGTCCTTTAAATCGGCTTTGGCACCCAATGACTGGAAGTTAGCTAATGTAACACCAATATTTAAAAAGGGCTCTAGAGGTGATCCCGCCAATTACAGACCGGTAAGTCTAACGTTGGTACCGGGCAAATTAGTCGAAACAATAGTTAAGAATAAAATTGTCAGACACATAGAAAAACATGAACTGTTGAGCAATAGTCAACATGGTTTCTGTAAAGGGAAATCGTGTCTTACTAACCTATTAGAGTTCTTTGAAGGGGTCAACAAACATGTGGACGAGGGGGATCCAGTGGACATAGTGGACTTAGATTTCCAGAAAGCCTTTGACAAGGTCCCTCACCAAAAGCTCTAATGTAAATTAAGCTGTCATGGGATAAAAGGGAAGGTCCTTTCGTGGATTGAGAACTGGTTAAAGGACAGGAAACAAAGGGTAGGAATTAATGGTAAATTCTCAGAATGGAGAGGGGTAACTAGTGGTGTTCCCCAGGGGTCAGTCCTAGGACCAATCCTATTCAATTTATTCATAAATGATCTGGAGAAAGGGGTAAACAGTGAGGTGGCAGAGTTTGCAGATGATACTAAACTACTCAAGATAGTTAAGATCAAAGCAGATTGTGAAGAGCTTCAAAAAGATCTCTCAAAACTAAGTGATTGGGCAGCAAAATGGCAAATGAAATTTAATGTGGATAAATGTAAAGTAATGCACATTGGAAAAACAACCCCAAGTATACATACAATATGATGGGAGCTAATTTAGCTACAACGAGTCAGGAAAAAGATCTTGGCATCATCGTGGATAGTTCTCTGAAGATGTCCACGCAGTGCACAGAGGCGGTCAAAAAAGCAAACAGGATGTTAGGAATCATTAAAAAGGGGATAGAGAATAAGACAGAGAATATCTTATTGCCCTTATATAAATCCATGGTACGCCCACATCTCGAATACTGTGTACAAATGTGGTCTCCTCACCTCAAAAAAGATATTCTAGCACTAGAAAAGGGCAACTAAAATGATTAGGGGTTTGGAGAGGGTCCCATATGAGGAAAGATTAAAGAGGCTAGGCCTCTTCAGCTTGGAAAAGAGGAGACTAAGGGAGGATATGATAGAGGTATATAAAATCATGAGTGATGTAGAGAAAGTGGATAAGGAAAAGTTATTTACTTATTCCCATAATATAAGAACGAGGGGTCACCAAATGAAATTAATAGGTACAGATTTAAAACAAATAAAAGGTAGTTCTTCTTCACACAGCGCACAGTCAACTTGTGGAACTACTTACCAGAGGAGGTGGTGGAGGCAGGGACTATAACAAAGTTTAAAAGGGACCTGGATAAATTCATGGTGACTAAGTCTATAAATGGCTATTAGCCAGGAAGGGTAAAGAATGGTGTCCCTAGCCTCTGTTCATCAGAGGATGGAGATGGATGGCAGGAGAGAGATCACTTGATCATTGCCTGTTAGCTTCTCTCCCTCTGGGGCACCTGGCATTGGCCACTGTCGATACACAGATACTGGGTGAGATGGACCTTTGGTCTGACCTGGAACAGCCGTTCTTATGTTCTTATTTTTCAGGTAAGCTAAAACTCTTGATCACATGATACCCCTCCAATCACTTGGGGGTAGGCTTCCCACCATATGTCTTGCTAGGTGACCTTGAAAAATCTTGTTGCTGACCAGTTTGTACAAAGCATAAGTCAGTTTGGAGTATGTACAATTTTATTAATAAACATGGTTGGATGCAATTCAGGCTCTTACTGAGATTGAACATCTCTTTCAGACAGACATCATGACCTTCATGCAGAAATCACTTGGTGCAATTCTTTGACCTGTGTGATGCAGGAAGTCAGACTAGATGATCAGTGATCTCTATGGATTTTAAGGTCAAAAGAGTGAAATCCTGCTCCATTGAAGTCAATGACAGAATTCCTATTGATAATGGGCCGTAATTTCACCCTGTGACTATATTAATCAAACCAGGGAGATTTCCCCACCTCCCCAGTATTTGTATTTCAATAGTGTCTAGAGGCATCAAGAAAGATCAGGGCCTCATTGTACACTCACACAACAAAACATGGTCCCTACTCTAGGATCTTGTAATCTAAGTAAGAACCTATAAACTGCATATACAAAACAGATAAAGGAGGTATCTCAGTTTTACAGATGGGAGATAGAAGTACAGAGATATTAGATGATTTGCCCAAGGTCCTGCAGGAAATCCATGCCAGAGCTAAGTGTTGAACCCAGACTCTTGGTAGTACTTTTGTGGCTTGAGTTGAACAATTCACAGAGAGCTTCTAATTGCGAAGATGTGAATCCTTTTCAGTATAGCAACATACTGCTTTCACATGTGGTGTTGATGAGATAACTGCATAAAAATCTTCGTTTAAACTAAGTAAAAATATTCATGGGGTCAGCCCTTTCTAACATCCATTTTAGAATCAAATTTATATCTGATTGAAATATTTTCTGCTTTTATAATGTATTTACATTAAAATGCAAAATCATGAATGTATGATTTTATTACTTGTTTTATTCTTAAAAATAATCATCAGTCATTAGTTTTCTTTTGTCCTTCATCTTGGATCTTCAGTCTGTATTTGGATCTTTGCAAGCTGGGATGTGTCCATGAGTCTGAAGAAAGAATATGGGCTCTAAGATTTGTTAGCGGCATCTTTTTCTTCAGTCTTTTGAAAATGAGAAGAACAAATTCTAAATCTTTTCTCTAGTCTGTTAAAACATATATAGTACCATAATAGTATGTCCATAACTTCTGAAACATGATTGGAAAGAGAGTTCACAATCACCATATAAAAAAGAAAAACTGTAACCAGGTAGAACTGACTGGTTAACTGATCAAATTAATATATAGTGCTTTTTACCATTTTCTTTTAATCACCTATATGACGTGTTCTATGAAGTGCAAGAAATTCTGGCAGCTCATTCTTCTAACAAAGTGTATAATGAAAAAAGAAAACTGCATGTCAAAAATCCATCTCTGTATTACAATTGTTACAATATTGTAACTAAATCTCATTGCACTCCAAAAACTGTAATTATGATGTTATCCTTGAGCTCTATAAACTGGCATCAATTAAAAGCCCTTGGAAGGTTTCCATTCATGAGGTGCTCTTGCATTATGCATAGTGGTTTTCTATCCCTGGCTCCTCAAACAGATTGGCCAGATCAGATGTTTGAACACCTAAGCTCCTCTCCTTGGCACCTCACTCCTGGTTTGCTTAGGTGGGTCCTCACTCAGCTGGTCAGTTTATGAAAATCTTTCTTAGGTGATTAACACTCCCCATGCATTCCATAGGGAGTTGAAGGTCACGGAGCTGCCCAATTTAGGACTCAAAATTCCACTAGACAGTGGGTGGCCAATGGGTTAGGTATTGCTGCACTCAGCTGACCACCACCTAAATCCTTCTAAAAGGCTGGGCCTCCATGAGTAAGGTGATGCAAGGTTTGGCAAAGATTGAATATTGTTTGTAAGATCCTACTTTTTTTATCCATTTCCTATCTCTCTAGAGAAAAGAGTCAAGCAGATTGCACTGTCTTTGCAGCTTTGGTGTTCATATTAATGATCTACAGAGTGATAATGAGTTACATCCTGCTGATACTGACAGCTAATGAGAGTGACAACCTCTGATGTTATAGCTGCTCTCCAGATCTAAGGTCAATGCTGCTGATAAGAGACTTTAGAATCGTAAGAGGAAAAAACAGCATCACATTATGACATGGGGAATGAATGTGCTACAATTTCTGCTTAGACAAATTGACAATCCTGACTCAGTGCCTCAGGAAAGACACGGATGAAAGTAAACCAGTTGCTCTGGGTCCCTAGTCCTTCTTGCAAAAAACAAAATGAAGGCAAAGTAGTTGCTTTTGAAAGTAAATAGAGGTAACTTGTTCAGCTCGGATTAACCTGTGATACCTAGCAGCTGAACTAATTGTTTATCTCAAGCCATCTGCAAACACTTGTAAAGTCTCCAATTATGTAATCAGCTACAGGACATCGGGTACACGTTTTGTGGGAGAGTGATGGTTTCAGCTTTCTGACTGTCAGGCAGAACTATCTGGAGTCATTTCATACAGGGTGCTGTTCTTGATAGCAAATATGAACAAACAGCTCAAGGCAGAAACAATTTTGTTTTATCCTGATCCTGACCATCTGGCTACCTAGGTAGATTTTTCAATTGTTTTTGCTTTTAAAAAAATGGTTTTTAATCAGATACACTTTGAAAAACCCAGGATGATTCCAGGAAATTTAGAACATATATTTTTCCCTCCACACCCAAGTCTACCAAGACAATAAAGAACCCCATCCAAAGAATGCATCTGAAGTCTGAAACCAGTAACGTTTTGACTTTCATCTTCTTGTGCAATATTCCGAGTACTGTGTGTGTGTGTGTGTGTGTGTGTGTGTGTGTGTGCGCGCACATTTCTTTTTTAAAAAGTTTGTTTTGAGTTTGACCCTGTTTTTTTACATCCTGCCCAAACTCCACTTTGCTCCATTTAAGAAGGTCTTATTTTAATCTAAAATTCACAGGCAACTCTCTTGCTCCTTTAGTTTTAAAAAAAAGAAAGAAAAAAAGAAAAGAATCACTAGGGTACAGATTTTACTGCTAACTTGATGTGTTTAGAGGTAGTTGAAAGTTACTTTCTGTCCTAGATGTCTACCAGTCTGTATCATTAGCATCTGAGTCACTGCCAGTAATTACCTATTTCTTCATCACAGGTCTATTTTGTTCATGTCTGGAATTTTTTTAACCTATTTTACTTTATCTGTTTCTTTTCTTCAGGCCCATTTCATTATTGACAAATTTCTTTTTACTTAAAATTATTTCTGCCTTTATTGTCACTAAATTACCTCATGCAAGAGTGTTTCTTTCATTGCATTTCAGCTCTAAAAGCTCTTTCATAGAAGTTCAGGGTCAATAGGAGGGCTTATATAAGCAAATTAACATTAGGCCTGGTCCAGCTTTCAGTGAAGTCAATGAGAACTTATATTGAAATGAGTGGAAGCAAGATTGAGATTATTGGGGTTATCATAATATAACACTTTCAACTGTAATAGTGTCAGATCTGATATAACTATATTAAAGTACTGTGATATTAACTGCATTATACATAGAGCTTGGTGAATGAGTTTCAGTTCACTGGCAATTCCAAAAAACAAAATAATATGTTTCAGGTACAGCAAAATATTTTTGTTTTGATAAAATTGAAATATTCAGTTTTGAGTTTGACAAGTTTAAACCAGCCTTTTATTGGTTGTTAATAAAATTAAAGGAAACTTTGACACAACCAAAACCACTTCAAATAAAATTCAAAACACTTCATTTTGAATATGCCAAATTGAAAGACTGTTTGGGTTTTTTTTGGTTTGTTTTTTGTTTTTTGGTTTGTTTTTTAAAGAACAGTTTGGTGAAGTAGATACAAACTTACAAATGTTTCGGTGTTGCTGAATCTGAATTTTTATCTGAAAGAAAAAAATTGCACAAAAACTTTTGCCCAGCTCTAGTTATAAATTCTTGCAATCGGAGCATAACAGGGTAGGAAGTATTTGAGGAGGTTGCCTGCATTTGGGTTGCTTATTACTTCCTTCTTCTCTGGTTTATTTTATAGGTTTGGATGATTATAACAAAACTATCCACACCTAGGAACCTGGTATTGTTGGCAAGGGCCATTAATGACTATGGGTGCAGCAGCTTAGCAATATGAACTCAGCTATGTTGTATGTATTCAGTGTTTAATTTCCAGGTTAGATAGTTATATACTTAATTGATATAGAAGTACAAAGGATTATATTCACTGGGCTCGATCTCCTCTGATTTAAGCTTGTTTTACACTAGTGTAATTCCATTGGCTTCATTTCACTTGCTTCAAACATAGACCAGAAGAAAGTGGGAAAAGAATCTAGCTCACTATATGATCTGTGACTGAACTAATGCTGCTTTCTTAGTACTGGAACCTTTGCTTTCCTATGTTAACAACACAGATTTCCAAAATTCTGAGAAGACTTTTGATTCCACAAGATGCTAACTAACAAAGGGTGAAACTCACCAGGGCTTAGGAGGACCTTACATGGGATTTCTAGTGCATTCAAACCATGCAGTGATCTTGCACTGGGTCGTGCAGTAACTATGGAAGCACAGGCACTGGAAAGGAGAAGGTTCTGCACTTTCTGTACACTGCAGAGGAAGTCTTCCTGCTGGCCTCAAACAGGCCAGTGCATAAGGGGGATCTGAGAGCAGGCTTGAGAGGTAGAGGGTGATGCTGCAGAGATCCTGCAGAAAACAAAGATACAGAATGGAAGCTGCTGCTGTTCTAGTTAATGAGTTGTGGAGGACAGGAGTGAGGGGAATTAACTTTTCCCATAGCTAATATTCAAACCATTCCACTGGGTCTGCCTATACAGCTGAATATAGGTTTTATATACTATTTAAAAATTGTTGTACTTCTCTCTCTCTTAATTTGTTGCGAGACTTTCAGGGCTGTCACCTTGGTTCTAATTAGGTCATTTTGTGTTGCTTTGGGCTTCTGAAATGGACTGTTGTGTTGTCTGCAGGGACCAGCATGCTGGTAAGAAGGATGGTGCTGTCTGTCTGTACCTTCATTACATTCTTTCCAAGAGACATTTCCCAGCTTCTGTCTTTTCCATTCTGTTATCGCCAGTGTCTAGTGCCTTTGTACATTCACGTGTTGTTCATTCACTCCACCTTCCCATAAACAGGATTAAAGTTCCTCCTTGGGAATTTCACCTGAGGGAAAAGCAAACATATTACTACCATCCCTCATGAGTTTTAGAGGTCCATGCCCCTTGAAAGAAAGGATCTTATTTAGAAACCGATCATTGTCAGTCATTTTTATAACTTTTAGCTTGATGGAGGAAAGAGGGTATGATTTTTAAATTCTCATGAGAGAGCTAAATATTAAACATGTCAAAGTCACTTAAGACGCATTCCTGTCAGATACCTGTATGACAGCTTATTTATTTTGTCCTCATTCCAAATATGATTTTAACTGGCCACCTCAAGACTATTATACACAAATGCTATGATGTATCTAATTCACATTTACACTAAGGGTTATTTACGCCACCCTGGTATCGTAAAAGGGTCCTAAAGTGGATATACATTATGTCTGTTTTACATTGACAGAATGGTTTAAAGGGATCTTAGTGTAAATGAGAATTGGGTCCTATAACTCAAAGTATTTTGATAAAGTCATTGTATTCTATGGAAAATAAAAGTAGAAGCATAAAGTAAGATTTCCCCCTCCCCATGAGGAGGCCTTAGTTTTTACACTTTAGATTAGGCTGGATCAACTCATATTGCACTATGATATACTTATCTAAAATATGACCAATTATGGCTTTGTTAAAACCAAATATGAACAAGAAGCTTGTCATGGAGGCATTTCAATTTAAGGAGGGAGGTAGAAAGACGCCTGAGATTGGCTAGCTGGAGTCCAGCACCTAAGTGTTTTAAAAAATCCTATTTTAGAATGTATTGAATGTCGTGCATCCTGTTTGCTCCATGCTTTGAGTCAGCATAGGATGAATTTACCTAAGATGTCAATCCACTCTATAATTTTCACTAGTTCATTAGTGGCATCCAGTTACAGAGAAGTTCACATCAAAGTAGGAGTGTTTTTGTTCTTCCTGTGTATTTGTCTAAAAAGCAGGAGAGAATAGACTATATAAGATCCCTTGGGATTTTCTCATTAAAACAAAAAATAGACCTGAAATGCAATATTGATCATGCTTGGAATCTTTTCACTTCTCATGGGGTTGAATCATTAGAATTTATATTGTATTGAAGAACCAAAGGCTGTGAATTTCCCAGCCAAGAGCGATGTATTTGTGACCTCAAAAACTTGTAGTAAAAATTATAACCACAGTTCTTTTTCACGAATACTAATACTATTATACAAGATGATAGTGCCAGGTTGAAAGGATACATAGGCTAATGATTTAAGTGCAGGGATGGGAGCCAGGAATTCTGGGGTCTGCTTCTGGCTCTTCCAGAGCTTTGCTATGTGAGCTAGACAAGCCATTTGAACTTATATCCCAGTTTTCCCTTCAGTAAAATGGAAATACAACTTGTCTACCTCATGTGAGTCTTGTGAAGCTTCATTCATTAATGTTTGAAGTGGGTTTGGATCCTTTGATGAAAAGCATTGAAAAAAGAACACCCTGCAAAGTGCACAAAACTCAAGTAACCCCAACATTGCCCACAGTGATTCCCAAATGAGTCATCAACACCTCATGGCCAATGGTATCAAAGGTAGAAAGCAGAGCTAATAATAGCTGATGTTGCACTCTATATGATTTTATGAAAATATGCTAATGAGTGTGAATATAATGTAACTGGAATATACTTCATGCAAAAGGTCTCTTGTAAGGTATCATTACAAAGCTTATAATCTACTGAGTGTGGTCATCCTATTTGTATAAATGTATCACTCTTGTATCTGAAACTATAAATATGAAATATAACTCTGAGAGCTTACTGTAATTATGCAAAGTGTGGGCCATTAATGGTGGTTTGGATTCTTGATGGCTCCCATCAAGCAGGACAATTAACTGTGGATGGCTCTGTTTGCTTGCAGGCCTTCCTGTGAGTCAGGCTGGGAGGAATAAGGGCTTGGAGTCTTACAATTATGTGATCATGTCACCTGAACTGGAATCCATCTTTAACCTGGTGCTTTTCTATTTAGAAAGAGGGGTGGGAACCTAGAGAGGGACACAGGATTCCCACCCTATGCAAAAGATATATAAGTGGGTGGAACAGAACAAAGGGGGCTGCAATCATGAGAAATCCCCTAGCTACCACCTGAGCTGGAACAGGGCTGTACCAGGGAAAGGATTGTGACCAGACTAGGAAGGTGTCCATTCTGTGATAGAAGCTTACTGGAACATCTCTGAGGGTGAGATTTCATCTGTAATACAGTAAGAAAGCGATTAGGTTTATACTTGCATGTTTTGTTTTATTTTGCTTGGTAATTCACTTTGTTCTGTCTGTTATCACCTGGAACCACTTAACTCTCCTACTCAGATCTGAACCTTAGAGTTCAGAACATGAGAAGCTAGCATGAAACCTCCAAACTTAATTACCAACTTGGATCTGATATCGCTGCCACCAGCCAGAATTCCAGTGTCTGGCTCACTCTGGTCTCCCCAAAACCTTTCCTTGGGAACCCCAAGACTCAGATGCCCTGAGTCTCACCACAAAGGGAAATACTCAACTTCCCTTTCCCCTCTTTACTTCCTCCCAGATTTCCCTGCCCTGGGTACTCTAGGAGATTCCCTGCTTCAAGTCCTTGAAACACAAGTACCGAGAGATCAAACTTTCTCTCTCCTCACCCAGAGGGTATGCAAAGTCAGGCTTAGTAAATCTAACACAAAGAGATTTTCCCTTCCCCCCTGTCTTCTTCCTCCCACCAATTCCCTGGTGAGCTGCAGACTCAATCCCCTTGAGCCCCTACTAAAAAAAAAATCCACTGGTCTTAAAAAGAAAGCTTTATATAAAAAGAAAGAAAAAGACATAAAATTGTCTCTGTATCAAGGTGACAATATACAGGGTCAATTGCTTAAAGGAAAAAATGAATAAACAGCCTTATCCAAAAAGAATACAATTTAACACATTCCAGCAACTACACACATGTAAATACAAAAAAACAATATAAACCTATTGTCTTACTATCCTTGTACTTACAACTTGGAAACAGAAGATTAGAAAGCCTGGAGATTCCTGTGGTCACTCTCAGAGCCCAGAAAGAGAACAGACCAAGAACAAAGGACTCACACCCAAAACTTCCCTCCACCCAGATTTGAAAAAGTCTTGTTTCCTGATTGGTCCTCTGGTCAGGTGTTATTTGTTACCCCTTTCCAGGTGAAAGAGACATTAAACCTTAGCTATCTGTTTATGACAACTTAAATCCTACTTTTTATATTTAATAAAATCACTTTTAACTTATTAATTAACCCAGAGTATGTATTAATACTTTGGCAGGGAGGAACAGCTGTGCATATCTCTCTATCAGTGTTATAGATGGTGAACAATTTATTAGTTTATCTTGTATAAGCTTTATACAGGCTAAAATGAATTTATTTGGGGGTTAGACCATGTTGGGAGCTGGGCATCCAAGTGTTAGAGACAGGAACACTTCTTAAGCTGTTTTCAGTTAAGCCTGCAGCTGTTGGAGGATGTGGTTCAGACCTGGGTCTGGGTTTGCAGCAGGCAAGCATGTCTGGCTCATACCAGGCAGGGCACTGAAGTGCTAAGCTGGCAGGGAAAATGAGTTAGAAGTAGTCTCAGCACATCAGTTGGCAGTTCCCAAGGGGTTTTCTGTGATCCAACCCATCACAATATCCATGTGGATATCTGATTTTCATCAGTCACCAAGAGATCACTGTTTTTCTTCATTTTGTTGCTTTTTTTTTTAAAATGATGGTTTGGGGCCATAAAACTCTCGATAGCTTGAGACATACCTGTCTCAGAGACAATTTCTCTCTTCATGAGATGCTGCCACATTTGCAGTCAGTGGAGGCCTCTGAGATGAAGTTCCGTCTGTGAAAGAGAAAAGGTATCTACCAGGGTGTTCTCCATTAGGAAGCTTAGCTTTTGGAACTTTCCCTTGGATCTAGAGTAGCATGAGTTTCAGGGCACATTACAAATCCAATCTTTTCTTCCTGGACTATTGGGAATTAGTAGATGGGTGAATAGGCAACTCTGATAGTTTGGCTGGTAGTGTTTGTTACATCCATGTTGCTGATAGGGTAGCCCTCTCAGTGGGCCCATTGTTAAGATCTGTTATATATTAATTGTATTTCTGCGTGGTTGTCAGGGGTGTCTAGAGCCTGAGATGGATGCCCTGTTATATAGTTAACATAAATGTCAAACAAATAAATTATTTCTGTTATAAAGCTGAGCTTGTGAGTCTCTTCTAAAACTTGAATGTTGTGGCTGGATATTTGGATACTGTTCATAATCTCTATGGACACATTTAAAATAAAATAAGTTTTTTCTTCCAATCTCTCTTCTTAGCTTTCTTCCAATCTTCCATCTCTGCCCAGTGCTGCTCGTTCCTTCCACTTCATCCTTTCCTATCTGCTGCTCTTTCCTTCTCCTCTCACATTACTCTTGTTCTGTAACGTCACTACGGGGGCACCCACCCTGCTTTCCAAGGCCTGATCTGGCTCTTCACAGTGATTTATTGTGAAAAGGGTTTTCCAACAGGCCTCTTAGGAATGAGGGGAGAAGGAGCTTAGCTTGGTGCCAGCTCTGACAGATTTTTTTTTTTAAATTGCTGATGCTGACCTAACTAAAGCCTTCGCAAAGTAGTAGAGCGCATTTAAAATTTTTACATTAAATTTGAAGCACGCTGCATAATGTGGAAAGCATAACAGCTACAGTATAGTCACATGGTTTATTCAGAAACCAACGGTTACCAAGTGATTGTCACAAAGTTGGCATAAAATGTCTCTTGTGATCTATTCTAGGATACTGAGAAGAATTAAATAGTGAGAATAGGAATTTTTTCCCCTATGCTTCTTAATTCAACAAATACCAGGGAACTCTGAAAAGGTAGAACTCTGAAAAGGTAATTGCTGCTTTTGTTCTCTTCAACCTGCTAGTGAAGGCAGGGGGCTGGACTCTATGACCCTTCGGGGTGCCTTCCAGTTCAAGGAGTAAGTATAAAGCTCAGTGCTCTCAGTTTTCCATTTTAGTTTTGGTTTCGTTGGAGCAATCAGTGCTGACAGGTTAGACTCATGGATAATTCCAGCATGCAATCTCGAGATAATGCATTGCATTAGGTTAAGTAAAATACATAGCACAAGGCTTTCCACCCAGGAGTCCAGTTGACCAGGGAAATTCCAGGAGGGTCTGTGCTGGTCTAGTTACTTAATCACTTGTTCCACCTTTCTGTTTCATGGATACATCCCATTCCCTTGTAACTTAGTTGAAAATTCTAACTGTGCTTTGCTCCTCTGAGTAGATACAGGGAATGTCGGAGCACTTCAGAGGTGGTGAATTCATGGATAACAGAATTTTATGTATTCAAGTCTTCGTGGTTAGATTCAAGACCATTTGTGGCAACTCTAACAGAGGTGCACTGTGAGGAAAGAGGATACGGAGTTCCTTTCCCTGTTTAATGCATCCGTGCAGGATGCAGCCATAACTTGGGTGCTTGGGCCGTGGAGCACGGGTGCAGCTGTCCAATGCTGCTGAAGACACACACTGTCCACAGAGATAGGCCTAGGCCAGGGCCTGGCCATTGCCCTATATGCCATCTAGCAGATGTAGAGCTCTACAGGGGAGTATGTGCTACTCCTGAGAAAAGGGTTGCTAGTCCACATGCTCCTTCCAGTGTACTACCTCTGACTTCCTCAGATTAATGTTTCCATAGGTCCTTGATACACTTCATTCCTTTCCCTCACTGTGGTTTCCTTTGGACCTTGAGAGATTCTGTAAAAGAACACATCTGCCAAACTAATTCTATTGGGAGTTCTATTTCAAGCAGCAAAATCAAGTGTTCTAAGGAGATTTTGGTATGTTAACTTTTTTTGTAGGAATTTATATTTATGATGGTTGGTGGATGGCTTTGAGGGTAGTCAGGGTAGCTGTTTTTCGACTTTGTATTACACACAAGGTGAAGAAAAAGTAAGATATAGTTTTATCTCTGTCCTTTATGAAACTACTGGGTGAAAGCTTGTACTGAAGAAGTGGGCTGTAGCCCACGAAAGCTTATGTTCAAATAAATTTGTTAGTCTCTAAGGTGCCACAAGTACTCCTGTCCTTTTTACTGTAAGAACTGTGGCAGTTGGGTCAAATAATCTGTGCAGTCTTTTTATACAATCAACAAAATTACTGTATGCAAATTAGCTGGAGAGTAAGGGTGGGAGTTGGTTGAATTACCACTAAAATCTAAATGGTCTAGGACTCTTGCATGGCATGTGTGCATGCCTTACTGTAGCTGGAAGCCGGTGTTGTCAGTCAGCTGTAATTTGTAAAGTCAAAATTACTTGGGCACGTAAAAACTGGACAATAGCAGACCACAGATCCCAGTGATGATTGAATCTGGTGATATTCTAAACAAAAAGAGCGCTCGGCCATGCTTGTCGCTTGTAGCTGTTTCCATCGCTTAACGATGACTCAACAGACATTCTAGGTTTCAGAGTGACAAACCTGGAATCTTCTTATATAGATAATCTTGCACTACTCACTGCCTGCAATGAGATTCTAGCTCAAAAGATGCATCAAATATAGGGTGACCAGATGTCCCGTTTTTAAACTGACAGTCCTGCTTTTTGGGACTTTTTCTTATATAGGCACCTATTACCTTCCACCCCCGTCCTGTTTTTTCACAGTTGCTCTCTGGTAATCCTAATCAAGTGGAAGGAAAATTCTTTCATCTCATGCTGGGCCTCACAAACTGTAGCATGGGGACCTGCTGAGGTGGGATGTGGAGTGGCTTGTAGCCAGTAGCACTTGAGGCATTCTTGGCAAAGTTGCGGCTGTAACAGAGGCTGGTATAAATATACAAACCATACTAATAAACACAATCCAATAGCATGTGTTATATTGCACATAAATTATCTACAGTATGATATACTTTTGGTTTTGGATTCAGAAGTGCCTTGATCCATGTATTCTGTATTTCCCCACTCTCCATCTATTTCAAAGGTTCATTTACTAGATAACTGCTTGTTGCCTGTTAGATTTTGAAGTGTGAAAGACCACTGAGAATTTCTAAAATGCATTTTAGCTGAAGAGTTTGATTAAATTCAGAGTTGAATGAATAATTTGTAACGAATTGACTGAGTTTATCCTTTCCTTTTGCATGTGGATTATCTGTAGGCTGATTGCAGTTTCTTCAGATTTATTCAATAATTTTTGTAGGAGATTTTCAATGCCATACATTGCCAGAAGTTCACTGTGAGCATTTAGTAATTAATGTTTGAAATGTGTGTTGTCTAGTCTCTCATATCACATGATATAGTTTTTCTAATTACAACTTATTGGAACTTTATGTGCCTTACTTTTGATGATTAAACACATAAGAAGGTATTGAGATCAGAAAAGATAAAATAATTTAAAAACAAGAAGGAAATGGAACAGTAGGAAGAAAGAAGGGGAGGGATGAAGGAGCAACTTTCTAATTTTTTTTAATAAGTGATTTTTTTTATCAAATTCTTTCCTGACATGAAAGATGGATTTTTATAGACTGTGGTTCATTGAGAATGCTAAATATAAATCTGAAAATAGGCATCCATTGCCTCAGATTGTTCTTCATGGCTTATTTATACTGAACAAAATTATTAAAACCTGACCTTAAGTCTGCTTATTTTCAGATTTGCATGACAAAAACGATATTCCAGAAATAGTATTCAGAAATGAGCCTCTCTTTCAAAATGTCTCTCAAACTTAAAAAAATGCTCATTACTTTTATGAATTTAAGGCATGATGTATTCTTACTTACATTTGATGAGTGCATATGAAAACAGCATACAGTAAAACAATCAAAAAACATGGTGAGTACTGCAGCATCACTTAACTTTAGGTCCATTTTTAAAAACATGGGTGCTTAACATTAGGTTCCTATGGCCAGACTTTTAAAGTTATTTAGACATTTAAGGATACTGGTAGGCACCTAGTGGGATTGTCAAAAGTACTTGGATGTCTAAATCTCATTGATTTAAAATCAGACAATTTAAAGTCAAACATGATTATAAATGTTTTCCTGAACTGGGGCAATAAATGAGTGGTCTGATTTTTCCAAAGTTCAGAGGACCCATCAGCTCCCATTGAGGTCTATTTGAGATGCTTCAAGTGAGATAGATATGGCATGTTTTTGCAATATCCTTGAAAAACTTTATTTTATGTATTATTGTGAACCGTGATTGTATGCAACCTTTCTAGGGGGAAGACGTGCAGTGTAAGCGTAGTTGCGTTCGTCCCAGGATGGTAGAGACACAAGGTGGATCAGGTAATATTTTTTTTGGACCAATTCAGTGTTCATATTGCGCTCCACGTCAGTACTCAGCCCAATCCTACCTGCTGACCAAATTTGGTGATGAATCTTGGTCATGTGCCACCTGAGGCACGTTGCACATATGCTAAGAAGAAGGTGTGAGAGATGAGCTTTTGAGCCACTCAGAGCTCTTCTTCAGGTCTGGGAAAGGTACTCCCAGCATCACAGCAAAACAACCTGTTCCACCTTGCATTTTGCTGTGATACTGGGAGTACCTTTCCCAGACCTGAAGAAGAGCTATGTGTGGCTCAAACACTTCTCTCTCACCGAATAAGATATTACCTCACCCATCTTGTCTCTCCAGGGAAGAGGCAGGAGATGTGACAGATGTAAGGCCTGGTAGTTCAAAAGACTGTATTGAAAATGTGCTAGGCAAGAATGGACTTGGGGACAATAAATGTTAAGTGGATTTCCTGGGGAACTTCTAGGAAGAAAATGCAAATTCCCCATCTCCAATTATGCAAAACCCCAGCCTTTTGAAGCCTCATATTTTGTAACAGGGAGTCAGCAGACAAAGGTCCAAGCTGTATAAAGCAATAGCTGATCTGTACAACCTTTGTTCTAGTTCTGGATCTAAGATGGATGAACTTGTAACTATGGGGAAAACCAAGTTGCTGGTTTTGAGGGACTAAAACCTACAAGAGTCCTAGGTTGGAATTCAGCATGACCCCTGGTAAACTTTTTAGCATGTGTATGGGTTTTTTTTATTTTAATGTTTTCTCTCCTAGATCCCCCTCCTCACTCCTGTGAGTTTCTCTTTATAGACTCCTGATGGGGAAACCCGCTTCTATTGTTCTGCCTTTTGGTGTTTTTCCACTGCTTTCAAACCTCCTTCCCTTCAGACAAGTAGAAGTGGGGTCTTCTTCCAGCTTCAGCAAAGTCATTGTCCCAAGGTGTTTTACTTTGAATAGATAATTGAGTGTTGATCACTTCCCATTGTTTTTAACCTGGCAGAGACATGACCTAGCTCTGCTAACTCAGGGCAGATCCATATAGGTTTTTCATTAAATAATAATTTCATAATTAACCACAATTCAGAAGTGGTACAGACAGATTGTGGCCAATTTGTCACAAACAGCACTTTGAAAATCAGGTTACTTATACATGTGCCTAAATCAGGGCCGGCTCCAGCTTTTTTGCCACCCCAACCGGTGAAGCGAGGAGAAAAAAAAAGAGAGAGAAAATCTATCGGCGGCACTTCGGCGGTAGCTCAATCAGCCCGGTTCATTCTGCAGCGGCAATTCAGTGGCGGGTCTTTCGCCCCCTCTCTTCCTTTTTGGCAGCACTTTGGCGGCAGCTCAAAAAGGAAGAGAGAGACTGAGGGACCCACCACCGAAGACCCGAATGTGTCGCCCCTTTCCATTGGCCACCCCAAGCACCTGCTTCCTTCGCTGATGCCTGGCCCTGGCCCTGGCTTAAATAGGGATTATTTTAGGGACCTGTTTTCTAAAAACTTGGCTTAGAATTTAGATCCTTTATGTAGAATAAAAAGTAGGAGTCTTTATGCTAAGTAAAAGCATGTGTAGGTAGGAAATTTCTGGGCTTGAAGTGTTTGACAAATCCTGACGTGTATGTCTGGCAGATCTAACTTCCCCTAAGTGGGGAAGACCCATTGAAATGTGCATGTGCTTCACTTCACTTTTAGCACACGGGTAATTCCACTGAATTAAATGGAACAACTCATGTGCTCAAAGTCAAGTACATGCTTGTGTGCTTTGCTGTATCAGGGCATCAGAGGGTTTGCAGGATCTGGACCTCTATGTATAAGGTAAAGGCTATGAAAAAAAGGCCTGATTTACAAAGAACTGTATACACAGATGCCTTCTTGCTACTTCTAAGTTATTATAGGTGTGTGTCTGCTTTAGCTCTAATTGCAGTAATGGTAGCTAATAGGCACTTGAAAACCTAATAGCGCCTCAAAAGGACACAAGTGGAACAAATCCACCTAGATCTGCTCTTTTTTTGGGACAACTTGACACAGACCTTCCACTTAATATAAATATAGGTGCACCAACAGAAGTGATTGTGCTTTAGTGACTCAGATAGAAAATGATAGTAAACAGCAAGTTGCATTTGAGTCTGGAAGGTAGATTTTAAACAGACTGAATTAAAAGGACATAGGATCAACGAGCCCCAACTTCACTCAGATATCGAGGTACAAAGATTCTCTTAACTATAACCAAGGAGCAAGGTAGCAGTTCTCCATAAATACTAATATATATACATTCAAATTTTGAATTAATGAAATAATACTCAAATTTCACTACACTAATTGTTTGTGAATTGCATTCTCCATTTCACTATCTCTGTTACTTTTAGGTTCACTGTAATGTCAGAGTTTTTGGATTTCTCTAGAGACAGGGACTGCTATAGCTGGGAAAGCAAATTTACATGTAGTGGTGCTTCTGCTGTTCACCCACATGCATACTGTAGCTGTCAGGAGTCCTTCTTTCTTCACCTCCCTAACAGACACATTAGCATAATTTTTATGACTATTGAGGTTGTTTAAAAGCACTAAAAACATGAAGTACTGGTTGTGCTCTCTAATTAGGAATGTAATATTTGCCATCTGGAGTGACTCATTACTGCAAGTCTTCTGTGGAGCTCAAGAGAAAAAATTTCCCTGAAATAAACAGACCATATTGGATTTTTTTTAAGTAACTTTGGTTTTAGTTACATTCTGTCCATTGCCTATTTCACTTTTGAATTGTCTGTTGTAGATTTCTAATCAAAACTTACTCCTGGAACATATTGTGCTTGTCATCGCCAAAGCTGTAATGAAGTGATTTCTATAACTGGTAAAATTCTATAGGCTTGATCCTAGCTCTAGACATTTGGGATCACTTTGCCGCTTGTCTTGTAAAACCAGTTCCCCTGAATGTGGGTACACTCTCCCTACCTGATTTTTAGAAGATTATCACTGAGTATGTGTCGCTATTGTATCTGAGACTACACGTGCGCCCTGAACACTCTACATAATGTTATCATTCAGATTCTTGTCAAGAAATATAAATCTATACTATTATTAGGTGTTAGCAGGAAGGATACCTAAAATAAAGGACCTTATTAATAAAACAAAAACGTCTACGATTCTGGGATTTACAAAGGAAAAAAGAGAGCCTCTTACTGCATTATTCTTTATTTTCAATCATTATATAAAAAAACCCCTTTTCTCCACATATCATGAAACTCTTACTGGATATAAAATTCAGCAGCACACATCAAAGGGAGAAAAATTTGTCAGAAGAATAGCAGATTGGTTGATTTTTGTGGAAGGAACGTATTTTCATTACAAGAGGCACTAAATGATTTATTGCTACAGTATATCTCTGTTTAAGTACAGTCAAGTTGGTAGTTATCAAAAGTTCTGAGTGCCATTTAGTGGTTTGCATTAAATAACCTGGTAATCATGCTATTACTAGACAGATGTGTAGAACATATTGTTGGGGACTCAACTTCAGGCCTAACAATATCACATTTGAAAACCTTGTTGTCAGTCTGTCTGACTGCGTATGAAGATAAGAGCTGCTCCAGTGATTTACTTTGAACAATATATTTGACAAAATTAACCCATTTTTTCTCTCTGTGAACTCTGATAATCTTTCCATTAACTTAGTGGACTTTGGATCAGGCCTGTAGTTATTTGTTGATTAGTCATCTTAGTCAAATGCGCTCAAATGGGCAAAAGAGGGAAGCTGAATTGAAAACTGGAAATTGTCTGGACTAGCCCTTAATTTTGACCTTGTACAGAAGACTAGCACAAGGTCAGTAATCACTTAAGTCCCCAATTGAGCCTTCTGCAGTGGGGTGAATTTCATCCTTCAAGAACTTGCTTGGGTAACACTTCTAGGCAGATGCAACTCAAGACTATCTTCTACCTGAGGCAAAACCTTATTGGGCACCCTGTGCTCCATGTTGGACATGCACAGATTGCAGTGTGTAGGGACATTGAACAGTTGTAGCCGTGCATCCACTGATTTCTGAGACTACATTTCCCAGCACTCATTATCAACTATCATTTCCTTCTCCTCTCAGTTTCATTGCTTCTCCCAGGAATCTGCTGCCCTAAGCAGCTGCCTAGTTTGCCTGTAGATTAAGCATAGTCTGCTTATATAATGAGTGAATCTTCTGTTTCAGGGTATTCAGGCATTTGATTTATGCTTGCTTTAACCACAGGCTTTTACAGACTCAAGTTTTCATTCACAGTCTGAAATCTCCCAACCAGAATTTTAGGTCACAAAAGAAAAGCAGTTGTAATAGCAGAGCACGTGAGATAATTGAGCAATCATTGCTAACTCTTTAACAGATCAATAAGTCACCTCTCCAAAAAATATCCGTCAGTGATAATGCATAAAGTTGCTGAAGCTGAATATCAAATATTTCAATGAAAAAATGCAATACAGAATACACAGTACTGAGCAGATAAAATAACCTTTCATATCTTTACAATGCTAGTAATATCAAATCAGAAATAATGAAAAATATCTTGGCTTTTATTTGTAGCTCCGTGTTTTTTTATGTGTTGCTATGGGCCATTCTTGTTTATCCATCCACTTAAACTGCAGCACGTTGATTACACTGAATAAACAGGAATGATGTAAATGAAGAAACAAAATGGTCTTTTGAGATTTCTGATTTTCTTTTATGCTGCCAGTGCATGGACTGCTGAAAAGGCTGAGGAGGAAATTAGGTTAAGTATTCAGTCATGAGGGAGAGAGACCCACAGTTATGTCATTTAAATGCAAAGGATGTTGGTGAACGCTTAGTGAAAATTCAGTAAATAAGGAAGGGCTGCAGAGCACCACCTGTCCATGCAGTCTGTTTAAAAATGTGCTCATAAAAAGGATGCAAAAGGTTTGGTTTACCATCAACTAGGTGTGCTGCTGTTAACACTAGATAATGGAAGAGAGGGCAGATTGTTCTTTCCAATATTTATTATATGTTGTTTAATAAGCAAGTAGACTGCACAGGCTTTCACTGTTTATTGCACTCATGCACAAGGTGCCATGTATTTATAGCACTTATATGAAGGATTTTATGTTGTGATTTAAAATAATACTTTTTGGAGGTGGGGAGAGCTCATTTCTAATTGCACTTACAAAGCTATGTATTGGTAACTTTTTATTACTTTGAAAGATTTTTTTATGCTCTTGGAGTTACTTTTACAATTCCAAGCAAATGCAGATTGATTATTAAAATATATCTTTCAAAAGTTTTCTTTCAAAATGAAAAGCAGTATCAAAAATGAAAAGCTAGTATTTTGCCATGCAACAAAGTAGGAAGACCTCTGAGAAAAGTCCATATGTCCATTTAGTACAAGATTATTCCCTGTTTGGTAAAAGCTACATAAAGATGAGAAAATTGAGTTTCAACGTGTAGCATTTCCATCAAGTCCTTCCTTCAAGGAGATGGGTATGTGACTTTCCTCCTCTCATGGAAGGGGAAGGGTCAAAAGACATCAAACTGACCAAAGTTCTGTGGTGAAATCCTGTGGATTTCAACATAACTAAGGAAGGACCAGAGTTGTGGTGTGGAAGTTAATGCCACTGCACTGCTTACTGCTGCCCCACTACCATGTCCCTGGTCATGCCTGAGACCCTCCCTTTAGAGGGCATCTAGTGAAGAGAGGGGGAGCAGCTTGGAACTATAATGCTGAAATGGTCAGATCATTCCTTCCTCTAGAAGGAAATTTTCCCCCATCTGAAACAGAAGAGTGGCTTTCCCATCCCCATCTGTCCTGCCCCCAGCATGGCCACCACAGTTATGCAGAGCCGTGGCTACACTGGCACTTTACAGCGCTGCAACTTTCGCGCTCAGGGGTGTGAAAAAACACCCCCCTGAGCGCTGCAAGGTACAGCACTGTAAAGCCTCGGTGTAATCAGTGCCGCAGCGCTGGGAGCGCGGCTCCCAGTGCTGCAAGCTACACCCGTAAGGGATGTGGTTTACGTGCAGCGCTGGGAGAGCTCTCTCCCAGTGCTGGCACTCTGACTACACTCACGGCAGAGCTCCCGCAGCGCCGCCATGGCAGTGCTTTGAAATTTCAAGTGTAGCCATACGGCTTCTCTGTGAATAGCGGAAGACTGGAGCAGGCTGCAGAGCAACTGAGGGCTTGGCTACACTGGCACTTTACAGCCGCTGCAACTTTCGCGCTCAGGGGTGTGAAAAAACACCCCCTGAGCGCTGCAAGATACAGCGCTGTAAAACCTCAGTGTAATCAATGCCGCAGCGCTGGGAGCGCAGCTCCCAGCACTGCAAGCTATACCTGTAAGGGATGTGGTTTATGTGCAGCGCTGGGAGAGCTCTCTCCCAGCGCTGGCGCTCCGACCACACTCACACTTCAAAGCGCTGCCGTGGCAGTGCTTTGAAATTTCAAGTGTAGCCAACCATTTCTTCCTCCTCGAGTCCATTTCCACTACATTTTGGCTAGCACTAGCCTTGAAGTTCAGATTCTGAGCTAAATGTTTGAAAGATTAGCGCTCGTTTTGCCATAAAGTGGACAAAAATGTGCACAAACGGTCACTTAACTTGCATGTCATTTGCAAACACAAGAGACTGCGATCTACCTCTGAGGACCAAAACATAGCAAAAAATGCAACTGGTTATAGATTTCTATTGGTATTTTTCAGGAAGCAAATTATTTTTACCAAGTGACATTGGAGAGTATGAATAACAGACAGTAAATCAGCGCACATTGTTTTCTCATTGTGATTACTACCATCCTACATAAAGAAGAGAATACATAGTTGATGAGACTGCAGGTCACAGAATTGAAAATCTGAAAAAAAAAATTCTACTTCAGTTTATTCTGTTTCTCTTTCCCCACAAACCTTCTCTGGCACAGAACACCTTTTGGAAAGAGTAACTAGATGGAAAAAATCAGACAAAATACAAATGCCTATGAAAACTAAAGAGACGGTGGATAATGCAATAGCTTTTATTGGACCAACTTCTGGTCCAGTAAACAATATTACCTCACCCACATTGTCTCTCTAATATCCTGGCCAACACAGCTACAACAACCCTGCAAATGAATATGAAATCTAAAGGTCAGGCATATCCCTTCCAGCAAAAAAAGCAGAGAAGAGGAATGCTTAGAAGAAAATATCCCTTGCTTTTGACCTCCCAAAACTGTGCAGCAGTATCCCTTGCTGATATGAGGCTAGTTGCAATAGAAGAGAGGGGAAGACATAGATAGCAAAATACATATAGGCTGAGGATGTGTGGGTTTAGATTGTCTGAACCAAACAGACATCTTGCCTTGTGCATATTACTAATATGGAGTTAAATCCTGATTCTGTTGAAGTCAATGGCAAAACTCCCATTAACTTCAATTGGGCCAGGATTTCACCCATGCTCTCTCAAAGCTCTCTTTTCCTCTCCCAGCACTGCAATGCAAGCATGACTGGCTCCAGAGATGTGCTGTTACTATTAGTTCTCCTCTCACCCCACACCACAGCAGCGAAGCTTATATAAGCCACCCAATAGGGGTCACTGCACATAGTTACATTGTCTGTTCTGCTTGTTTAAAATGCACAAACTAAATTTTCATCAAAATCTGTCAATGACATTTAAGTTTGTCTGAGGTCCATTCAATGTCGCTGGCATTTTAAAGAGGAAAAAAGAATCATGGGGTGAAAAGGGGCCAGAAAGGGTTAAGCATCCTGCAGAATAAATGACCCAAATTCGACCTTTAGGGACATATTGATAATGTTTGAGTTTTTGTGTGTTTTCATATGTATTGTTAGAGGTTAACAATGTAATCAAACAGTTCCTGTCTACTCTGTATTCTGTTAATTCAGAGATCAAAAGGAGATCTTACTTAAATAAACTGAGTATATAGTGATGTCACTGTATTGATCTCTCTTTGAAGTATATATCAAATCACCCGTGAATGGTAGAAAACAGGCAATTGCCTTATTTTAATCCATGTAGCTAACTACCAGTGAGGCTTAGGAAATAGGTCCATGATTGCCTATTGTTCTCCTAAGAACTCTGTGCTGTCAAGAGGAGGCCTGAAACTGTATAAAGGTCTCTTGGGTCTCCTTTTCATCTCAGATCTGTTTGGTGCTTTATGCAGGGGAAGCTTGAGTTGTAAAATTGACCTCACCAGTCCCATCTGGATTACCCTGGATATGAACATTGGACTATAACCTATAGACTAATTCTGAGACAACTCTTTGCAACTATAAAGCTTACTGTCTCTACTATGAAACAGATCTCAAAATGTACACGTCTGTATGTATACTGATCTTTTAACCAATACACTTTTCTTTATAGATTTTAGTTTAGTTAATAAGGATTGGCTGTAAGCATGTATTTGGGTAAGATCTGAAATATTTATTAACTTGGGAGGTGATATGTCCAATCCTTTGGGATTGGTAGAACTTTCATATTTGACTTGGGTGTCTGGGTGGAAGCCCAAGACTGGGTTGCTATAAGGGAACTGTGTTTTGTCTTCTGGGTAACCAGTCAGGTATTACAGAAGCTGTTTTGAGGCTAGCTTGGTGCATCTAAGTACTGGAATGACCACCAGCTTTGGGGATTGTCTGTCTCATTCTTTGCAGTTTACCTTAATTAAGTAACCTCAGTATGCCTCCCTTTGGATCCTGTCACACATGGATGGAAACAGAGCGAAAGGCCCTGTAATAAAATAGTTGACCCATTTTCAACTGATTTTTCTTTCTGCCCTTGTGTGCTTTTTTCAAAATATAGATGAAATTGCATGCAAAGTAACTAGTGAGAAGACTTGTCAAAAGATACAGAGAGGAACTCCAAAAGTTTGTGTTATGCGGTCCTGAAAGAGGACCGCATCCCTATTCAGGAAGAACATTTTAGCACATGCTTCACTTTAAATATGTTCTTAAGTATCTTTGACAGGTTGACTTCAATAGGACTTAAGCATGTGCTTAAGTGCTTTCTTGAATTAGGGCTTTATAAATTATCTTTTGGATGTTCTATTTACTGTTGGGCGTGAAGGCATATTCAAATCAGACTTATCAGAGCAGGCTCTGTCTATCATCTTTGCACAAGTAAAATAGCACATGTGTGTGAGGAAAACGGAAGATAAAATAACTACAAAATTTGAAAAAAAAAACAGCTTGAGCTAACACAAAACCTGTACTGTCAGATACGGGAGTACTAACAGGGAAATGAGGAACTAATACATATGTATAAGAAAAGGTAACAAACAGTTAAATTTAGTCAGCCTAACAAAAGATCAGAGATGCTGGGAACTGACTGGTCAGGAGGGCATGTGTGGTATTGTCCCAAAGAGCTTCCCACTTGTAAGTATCTGATCATTGCTTGCTAGTGTTTTGCCTTACTAATAAGGGTTTGTTAATCCAATCTGCTGAGTGGGGAATTTCAATCCAACATTCACAACCATTCTTCTCCCTCCACCAGAAAAAGACTTCCTCTCCTAATCAGGGTCAATCACTCCTAACCAGCCCTAACCAACCTCCTTTGGATCCATTTCTCTCATCTGCATGGCCACAAATGGATGGCTCCAATCATACTGTATGTGGGCTGAATAGCAATATATTTGTCATTCCGACTATTTTTAGGAATGGGCATACTGTTGCTGCCTGCAGGTAGAAGCAGGTAATGGTTGATGGTTATCTGATGCATTTTCAGTTGTAAAGCTTTTTGTTTAGCAAAGGATTTATATCAGTTATATGGCAGTAGTTTGATTAAAAGTTCATTTTTTCTTTGAAAACGATACTTGCTTTTTGTTTAGCAAAGGATTTATATCAGTTATAAGGCAGTAGTTTGATTAAAAGTTCATTTTTTCTTTGAAAACGATACTTCTGATCCGGGGGGGAGGGGGGAGTCACCTCTCTGCCAAGCAGATCAGTTGCCTTGAAGGCCATGTAGCCTAGTAAGTAGCTCATCAGACTAGGACTCCAAAGAACTGGTTCTATTCCTGGCTATGCTACTAGTCTGCTGAATGACCTCGGGCAAGTCACTTCCCTCCCTGTGTCTCTTTGCCCATCTGTAAAATGAAGGTGATGATACTGACCTCCTTTGTAAAGTGCTATGAGATCTAGAGAGGAACAGTCCTATCTAAGAGCTAGGTGGTATTATTTGGAGAAGAAATTGGTGACATCAAGTCAAGTATTTTCCTAGTATAGCTTTTTTATTATAATATGTACATAGTCATTACTAACCCTGCTTCAGAATACAGGAACATCACACAGGAAACTCCCTTTGGCAGAAACCTTGATGAAAGCATCTCTGTCATGTCCCAAAACAGTAACTCTCTTGCCTCTGCCTCCCTTCAGGGACTTGCACATGACTGACAGTCAAACCTGACCCCTTAAAAGATCGGAGGGGTAGCCGTGTTAGTCTGGATCTGTAAAAAGCAACAGAGTCCTGTGGCACCTTTATAGATGCATGCATCTGATGAAGTGGGTATTCATCCATGAAAGCTTATACTTCAACACGTCTGTTAGTCTATAAGGTGCTATAGGACTCTGTTGCTCTTAACAAAAGAGTTTCCCTTTTCCTAACCCAGTCCTTGAGTTTTACAGCTGAGTAATCTCTCTAGCCCCAAGCTCCCTTCAAAGCACATAGTCTGGAATGATGAACCTGAAGTCAGCCCTCCCTTTGTGCATCTGTTTTTCTCCATGCTTTAAGTGCGCGACCACAGGAGAATGAGTTAACTTAATCAACCTCCTAATGACTCTCTGGTTGAGGTTACTGTGTGGCAGTGATACAGAGACCTCAGTGGGCAAGAGCTAAATTAGTGAACAACATTACTTAAAAAAGCCATAGTGTGAATTCGTTGTTTCATTTACACATACTCTCTCTTTCTCTCTACTTTTCTCACAACAAAATGATAGACCAAATATTATTATTTTATCAACTACAATTGGTTAACAACACAGTAAAAGCATCCTGATTGGTTTATAATTAAATGACAATGTTTTGATACCAAGTGCTGCAAAGAGCCACAGGAGACATGTTAAAGAGCTGCTTGTGTCCGGCGAGCTTCAGTCTGAGTATCACTGCTATATGGCATTTCAGCTCTTTCTATTCGGACTTTCACTCGAGATGAGGGCATCAATGCCCCGCAATGGCAACCCTGTTACAATACCCATAAAATCATCCAAAATGTAAGTTTTTTGTTTTGGAACTGAAATTTGTTTCTTAAAGTTTTCATTGAAACTCAGGTATGAGAGGAAACAAAAAATGTGTTAAAATCAAGATTTTACTCAGATACATTGATCTTCCTTGGCTCAAATAAGAGAACCATATGCCAAAACCTACAATATGAATATTGCTGGGATAACAATAGGCCATATTGTCTGGCTAATTTTTAATCACAACGCCCTAGTGAAATCAACATACTCAGCATGTTTACATACTTTGCTCTCACAAATGTGAAAGTATACGTTTTTCTTAGTAGATGAAAGTCTTCATTTAAAATGTAGCTTGAGAGCTGTTAAATTTAAGCTGTCATTATAGCTCTAGCTTTAAAGAATTAATGTTTCTTACACAATTTATCAATGACATTTTTATATGACAAATGCATATGTTATACACAAGTGAAGTTCTCTACGGCAGTAAAATTGCAATTGTTTTATCTTATTCAATTTTAGATTCCTGAAACACAGTTATGATTGTAGGAAATGTAAAATAATGGTTAGGGAGTGCTCCACCATGAACTTGTGTCTATGCTTAATTAATATGATGGTCTTAAAGAAGATCTACTTTTCATACTACTTTTTATATTTAATTTAAAGTCAAAACTCAAAGCCTGTATTTGAACAGGTGAGGTGATCTTAAAGGAGACAACTTAACATATCAGTTGGCTAATTTATTTAAAAAGCTCTTTTTCTGTTTTGAAAAATGGAACTGTGGAATAGTATTTGGGGTGTGTGGGAGGCCTCTGTTTTTTTCATTCTGAATGGTTTGTATATCAAATATACATTGATTCCCAGCTTGCAGTGACTGGGGTTTCTTACATGCTTAAAAATAAGCATGTGCTTAATCACTTTGCTGGATCTGGGCCTTTAGAGGCACATCTTCTAATTTGCATCCTTACTAATAGATCAGGGCTCAGAGTCAAGCTGGATTCTCTCCAGCTTGTGAATTTGTTCCTCAGTAGCAGGTGTGCAACTCTGTTATGCTCTCAGTGACAGAGGTAACTGATTGGAACTTCGCAAACAACTCCTCTGATGTACAAGAAAGAACAAAAATGCAGGTCAATCTCTCTTAGCTGCATTGCCTCTTCAGAGTTAATAGGAGTAAAAAGCAACTCAGCTTATTTTTTTTCCTCTGAGTTCAAACTCTGACTAAGGGGTTGCCATTTTGACAAAGCCACTTTTTAAAGTAGAACACCAATTTAAAAATTCTCCAACGATTGCCTTGAGGATTTTCTGTCCTTTCTGAATTCATATGACAAACATGTCCAAGTTGCTACATAATAACAGGGAGCTATTTCAGAGTTGTCAGCCTAAACCACAGTCCAATTCAGTTTCCCTGGCTGTCAATCAGTTGGGGAAGAAACCAATGCACTCAGATGGAGGCTGGGGAAACATTATCCTTTTTTATTTTCAGTGCCTGGTTGCCACATATAGTAGTCAACCTTGGCAGTTATAGGCTTTGTATCTGATGAGGAGGAGGAGTTTGGGAGTCACAATGTTATGTAGCTGTCTTGGAAGGAGGGACAGGATGCTGTCTGCATCTATAGCTGAATCCTTGACTGCAGAGCCTAGCAGTATCCTGGAATTGCTGAGGGCTTTCTATTATGAGTGCTGAGTATTTTGGGTGCTGACCTGTTTGGGTTCTATCTGCTGACATCTTGTGATCATTCATTCAAGAATACAGTTCTGTTTAATGTCACAGTGCTTCAGCCAAATTGTCGAATACCCACCACTCAAATAGGCCAACCTCTGGGCATGTATTAATATCTATTGTTAGGAGAATATGAAGTAAATAGGGTAGAGACTAAATAATAATAATCTTGCTTCTGGACTTGCTTTTAATTTAAGCAAGCAAGAGAATGTAAGTGAAAGTACAAGGCAGCACCCCTCTTCTCCCTACCCCTCTAGCTGGTAGTCTTGCCTTTTAGTAACAAGATAAGGGGCTAATCAAGCAGCGGGTAGGTGTAAGGAGGGGAGACAAAATCTGCAAGAAAGTGTCCATGGCCACAAGTAACCCCGCTCTCTATTCCTCCCATCAGGTACAAAAGAGGTGGTCTTATTGACCCCAGACTCAAGACCCCACAGAATGGAACATGACATATATGGGAAGGGGTGGTACCAGGGGAGGGGCACTACAAGTATAATTAAGTTTTCCAAGAAGAGGAAGGGAGAAGAGGGAGCTCCATTGGCGTGTGGAGCTAGAGGTCAGAAGAAGGGGGTTCTATTGGCATACAGAGAGAGCCCGACTGGTGTGAAGGGCTTTGGAATATGCTTGCTTGTTTAGCCCCAATAAACCCCTCAAATTGCCTACAGACTAGACTCTGGACTGTTATTTTCTGGTAAACTGTGTCTGGGAACTGAGAGGGAGGAGGGAGCTAGACCCCTGCCAACACCTATCATTGATATTACTGAAATAATTATCGCAGAGATAGTCTACGCTGTTGCTCTAATATCTGCAGTATCTTTAAGGAACAGTTTATTATTTTAAGAAAATACTTAGACAGTGGATTTACTACTTTTTACTGATCTACTGTCCTTTCTTCATCTTGACACTGGCTGCATAAACGACATTTATAATCAGAGCTATCCCCTGGGTAGGGCAAATGGGGTGACCACGTTGGGCCCTGTGCTTTGGGGGACCCTGCACGTCAATAAAATCGGGACTGTCCCAATAGTTAGTCCTTTCTCCCGCATCCCAACCAATGTACAACCAGAACACCATTTATCCCGATATTCAGGTGAGGAGGTGGGTGGGGAGGTGAGGCAGGTGGGCAAGCAGGGTGAAGAGGTGAATGGGGAGGCAAGAGGCAGGCGGGCGGATGGTGAGGAAGAGAGTGGCTAGGGGGGCATGCACCAGATGGATGGCGAGGAGACTAGCAGGGAAGTGGGCAGCGGACAGGTGAGTGAGGAGGTGAACGGGGAGGCAAGAGGTAGGCAAGGAGACAGACAGGCAGGCGAGTGGTGAGGAGGAGAGTTGCACGGGGGGTGGGGTGGGCGTGCACCGGATAGACAGTGAGGAGACTAGTAGAGAGGTGAGTGGCAGGCGGATGGGTGAGGAGGTGAGTGGCAGGCAAGTGGACGGGGAGGAGGAGAGTAGGGAGGCTGATTTGTCCCAGTCCCTTCACCCTGCTAGGGACAGCTCTGTTTATAATGGCACCCATATGTAATCTAAAAGAGCAAACTATGATCATTAAAATTGTATTTTATTTCTTACGGTCTGTCCTAATTAAAAATACTTAAACTATAAAAATATAATGTTCATTACTTATTTATTCAGTTCAATCAAGTTCTAGGCCGTCAATTATGTGTGTAAATAAGAAACTAAATAAATATTTTGTAAATGTCAGCAGTTTTAAAATGAACATTTTACTCCAGTTGAAGGAACTTGCTTCTAGGTCAAATACTTTGTGTGATAATGTGCATTTTTCTTATTGGAGTCAGTTTTTGTATCCATCTAATCTTGCAACTGCTTATGCATCTGCTTAATTTTGTGTGTCTGAATTGCTCTGTTTACTTCCCAGGTACTGCTTATGTACATACAGCTAAGCATGTGCATAAGTTTTGCAGCAATGGGATAATTGGAAGTCTTGAAATGAGTCTTGCCTCAACCACTCTTGGTCTCAAGAACTAAAAGGTGGGTTGAGACAGGCACCTACAAATTGCAGAATACAAAACTGGATGAAAAAACTTTGTAATTAAAAATCTAAATAAAAGCAACATTATTTTTGTAAGTGGTGACCACACTCAGCTTCAAAAGCTCTGAAATGTAGTCCATTTTATTTAGGAGTCTTGATATGTAAAAGCATAACATTAGATATAAAATATCTTCATTTTCTACTGCAGAATCTGAGTTTTAACTGCCATCACCCATGTTCTCTGTTTCAGGGATTAATGGATATGGAGGGGAGGGGACCAGAGAACCATAGGGTTAGAAGGGACTACGAAGGTCATCTACTCTAAACCCCCTTGTGAAGATGCAGGATTTGTTGTGTCTAAGTCATCAAAGACAGATGACTATCCAGCCTCCTCTGGAAAACCTTCAGTGAAGGCACTTCCACAACCTCCCTAGGCAGTCTGTTCCATTGTTACAGTTAAAACATTTTTCTTGAGATTTAATCTAAATCTACTATGCTGTAGTTTGAACTCATTGACTTTGTGTGGTGTTTAGATGCTGCTTGTGATTATTAGAACTGGGAGCACTGGACTCAAGCTCAATAGGTCCAAATGCAAATTTAGACAAACTGAACTCTCCTTTCTGGGGCATACAATTTCACAAGCTGGAGTAAAACCTGATCCAGATCATATCCTCCAGCAGAGCTGCAAACCTTACATTCCTTCTTGGGTCTTACCTCCTGGTATGCAAAATTCATTCCCAATTATACTTCTGTCATTGAACCATTATGAGAATTACTATGGAGAAGTTCAACCTTAGTGTGGACAACAGATGTACAAGCTAGTTTCAAAACGGTGAAAGACTTGATTGTACATAGTCCAGTATTTACACTATTCAGTCCCGTGTTGTCCACAGTCGTGACTATTGATGCTTCTGATTATGGACTTGGGGCTGTCCTCACATAACTTCATGAGGACAACCCAGAGAGGACTGTTGCATTTGGTTCAGGGACACTGAGTAATGCTGACAGAAAATATTCTACAGTCGAAAAAGACACTTGCTTGTGTCTGGGCTACTGAAAAATGGAGAACTTACCTGTGGGGCCGCACGTTCAAGTTGCACACAGACCACAGCCCTTTGATGTTGCTCACCACAAAAAGACTGGGAAGAGCAGGATATCATATTGTTAGATGGTCTGCAAGACTAATCTTTTAATTATGAACTGGAATATAAGCCTGGAAATAAAAATGTGGTAGCTGATTGCCTTTCTTGCCTGCCTTTGCCTTCACCAGATGGTCCACTGGAAGATGAGGATGTAGTAGTTGCACTTTTACTGCAGTTACGAGAGAACAATTTCAAGCAGCTTGTTCAGTATGTCCAATTCAACAAAAACTATGGGAATTTCTGACAAACCGACGGCCTAGTAACCCTAAAAGCCTTGACTCAGTTTTGCTGCCTTATTGTAGAGTTCGGGATGAACTTTCTTTGCTCGATGGCTGTGTGCTACAAGGTACACACCGGCTACTTGTTCCAGAAGAATTACAGTCAAAATTCATACACCTGGCACACAATACCCATCAAGGAATTGTCAGAACCAAACGACAACTACGGGATCTGTATTGGTGGCCAGAGATGCACTCTCAAACTGAAGCACTCATAAAATCCTATGTCACTTGCCAAATGCATGATAAGACAGCAGTGACATATACCCCTCCATTACAGCCTGTTTCTCTTTCTGAATCTGGATGGGAAAAAGTGGCTATTGACATTGTACGACCCTTTGATACTGCTCCAATTGACTGTCGTTATGCCATCACTTTAAAGGACCATTTCAGTAAATGGCCTGAGATAGTGTTTACATTGCAAATCTCTTCTGCTACAGTAATTAAGTTCCTCTCTTCAGTTTTTAGCTGGGAAGGTAATCCCAAAGAACTGGTTTCCAATAGTGGTAGTCAATGTACTTCCCTGGAGTTTGAAACCTTTCTAGCAGAGAGGAACATTTTACACAGAAGGTCATCCCTATATTACCCTCAAGCTAATGGGGAAATCGAACAGTTTAACAGAAGTTTGTAAGAGAGTTTGCAAACAGCTAAACTGGAAGGGCGATTGTGGATACCCTTCACTACTGATTTCTTGCAAGCATACCGGGTTACACGACATGCCACAATGCAAAGATCACTCATGGAGTTACTGAATGGGAAACAGATCAATACTAAACTGAACATTGCTGGATTGTAAAAGGCACGACCTGATGCCCCAAACGAGGATGATGTGATAAAAACAGTTGAACAGAACCAAGCAAAGTCTAAGGCTTTCACAGACAAGCGGCAAGGTGCTAAGGAAACAAAGTTTGAGTATGGTTCCTTCATTAGAATATGAAAATCTGGAATTTTACACAAAGGGGATCATAAATTCACAGCTCCTCTTAAAATCATAGAGAAGAAGGGACCTTACACCTATCAACTTTCTGATGGGTGGGTATGGAATGCTTCTTATCTTGCAACTGCTTATGCACCAAGAAGAGATTATGCCAACACCCAGTCTGCATTGGATGACTTCACCGTAGAACCAATACCAGAGCTGGCTCCAGGCACCAGTATCCCAAGCAGGTGCTTGAGGCAGCAATCTACAAGGGGTGGCAGTCCCTGTATTTTTGTCCCCAAGCAGTGCGCCGAATTGCCACCGGACGGCAGAGGCACTCCGTGTGCTGTTGGGGCGGCATGTGCATTTCCGCGGCAGCAGCTATTCGGCAGTAGCTTCTAGGTTTAGCTGTCCGTGGCAGCGCAGCTTCTGTCTTCCAGCTGAAGACAGAAGCTGTTGCCGAATTGCCGCCCCCGCGGAAATGCGCATGTTGCCCTAACGGCACACGGACTGCCCCCACCGTCTCGGCGGCAATTCGGCATGCTGCTTAGGGCGGCGAAAACAGTAGAGCTGGCCCTGACCAACACAACAAGACATTGCACTGGAACAGAGGCTTGAGAGACAGCCTGTCAGTCCCAGATGACCACCTGCCTGGACTAGAGACTGTTTATGTAGTATCTACATATCTACATGTTATGTAGTATCTACGGCAACCCCTCTGATGTAGTATCTGCAGTGTTTTCAGTGTAATATTTCTGCCAACAGTATAGTGTCTTGTTTCATATTTGTTCCTGTGGTTAGAACAACAATGTTTGTTTTAATTGGGAAAGTTTCTTAAGAGAGGAAGGAATGTGCTGTTTAGATGCTGCTTGTGATTATTAGAACTGGGAGCAGTGGCTGTTGGGAGTCTGAAAGGACAGGAAACAGGAAGGATGAGGGAGGAGTTGAGGAGGCTGAGGTGAGAGTTACAGATGGTGCAGCTGCGGCTTGGTAAAGAGGTTTCCTCTGTAAAAATAAAGTCCTGTTGAAGCTTGTTAGTACTTTGCCTGCTTGATACAACACTCTTGTCCTGTCCTCAGTGGCAAGACAGCAATTTTTCTCCATCTTTTTTATGGTAACCTTTCAAGTATTTGAAGACTGCTATCATGTCCCTCCCTCAATATCCTCTTTTCCAAACTAAACATACCCAGTTCCTTCAGCCTTTGCTCCTATGGCTTGCATTCCATCCCTTTTGATCATCTTTGTCGCTCACCTCTGGATCCTTTCCAGTTTCTCTGGATCCTTTCTATAAATTGGTGACCAAAATTGGACATGGTCTTCCAGCTGAGGCCTAACCAGTGCAGAGTAGTGCTGTACTATTAGTGCAGTACTAAGCAATGCCTCTGTTAATGCAACTTAAAATGGCAATTGCTTTTTTTGCAACAGCATCACATTGACTTTCTGAGGTTGTGATCAACCAAAGTTCCCAGATACTCCTCAGCAGTGCTGTATTCTCAGCATTTGGTTTTTCTTCCCTAAGTGTAGCACCTTGCTTTATCTTTGTTGAATTTCAGTTTGCTGCCTACAGCCCAGTTCTCCATTGTATCAATATCAAGGAATCTTGGGTTTGATGGTTCTGAAGTTTCTTTTATTTATCTATCTGTGATGAGGTGTTCAAAATACATCAGACTGTGAGGGGTTAATGAGGCTGAGAACAAGCCAATTAACCAGATAGGCCATAGCTTATGGGATTTAGGTGGCCTAAGCAATCCCCTGAATGATGATCGAGCCCAGCTGAGAAAGAACAGGTGGGGCTGGGATAAAGCCAGGAAGCTGGCAACAGAAAGGGGCTGCAAGAAAATAATCCACAGTCACTCCTTGGGAGTAGGGAAGTGTGTTTTGAGGCAATGGAGCTCAGTAGTCTACAGTTGAGGAGGGAATTTGAGTTCGTACACCCAGATTGGGGAACCAGAAGCAGGGCCGGCTCTAGCACTTTTGCCATCCCAAGCACGGTGGCATGCAGCGGGGGGCGCTCTGCCGCTTGCCGGTCCAGTGGATCCGGTGGACTTCCCGCAGGCTTCCCTGCGGGGGGTCCGGTGGTCCCGCGGCTCCGGTGGACCTCCCGCAGGCGTGCCTGCGGATGCTCCACTGGCCGCGGGACCAGCGGACCCTCCGCAGGCATGCCTGCAGGAGCTCCGCTGGAGCTGCCTGCCGCCCTCCCGGTAACCGGCAGAGCGCCCCCCCATGGCGTGCCACCCCAAGCACACGCTTGGTGCGCTGTGGCCTGGAGCCGGCCCTGACCAGAAGCTGAAGGAAGGAGTCCAAGGAAACGGTTACAGTCTGAGGGAAAGCAGACCACAGTTGCTAGGCAGAGGATCCCTGCACTGGAACACAGATTAGAGGGCAGGCCCGGGTCCCCCTACCAGCCACTTGGAAAGTAGCATCATCAGGGCAGTGCATTAGAAGACCACCTGATGCTGCTACTATGAAAAGAGTTTGATACCCTGGAAGGGGAAGACTACAGTGACCTGGTTGGTCTTCCAGAGTTGGCCCTCTGACTGAGTACACTGGGAGTGAGAGAGATGGCAGCATGTGCAGTAAGCAGCAGAAGGGGGCATCAGACCTGAGTAAAGGTAATCCCCAGATATGGCCATAAGGATTATTGCCCCTTGCAGTGATTGGAGTGCTCTGTGACATTATCCACTTAACTTCTTTTTATCCAGATTGCTATCCTGAAATTTCAGTTGTGTGACTCTTGGGAAAACCAGAGTGAGATTTACAAGGATGACTCAGGTGCCTAACCACCACTTTAGGTACCTAAATCCTAAATTTATATTCTCAAAGCAGCAGCTTAGCTGCTGCCTAAATTTCTGCCAGTAGGCACTGCTCAAAGCCACCTCACCCCGGACACCACTGAGTTGTTTGCCATCTAATTCCTGCCCTTACCCAGGGGGACTCTCAAACTAGGTGCTCCTCTGCTTATCTTGCCTGTAGGGCCTGATCAGTTAAGCATGCTCAGAGGTCATTTTAGAGCAAGTCTGGAAGGCATGGTGATGAGAATGCAATCAGGCTCCATGTAAAACAGAAAACCCAGCATTTTCAGCCATCTCTCTAATGTTCTTATTTAGATATCTCTAAGTTCAGAAAGCGAGAAGTAAAAATAGTTTTTGTTAGTCTTCCATGTCAAGCTTTTGCATAGATGAGTACCCTTCCCCATGGGGGGCTTAAGAGCCCATATATACTGTGTGACAGGGTCGGGCCAGATGGCTACAGGAGAGTGATAGAACGCAGATACGTTAGCTCCAGATTAAGCAGGTCCCTTTTCCCTGGGTATGGTAGCAGGGGTGGGCCCAGAACAATCAGGAACTTATTGGAACCAATTAAGGCAGGAAGGATAATCAGATCACCTGGTTTAAAAAGGACCTCACTTCAGTCAGTGAGGGGCATGCAAGGAGTGGGAAGTGAGAGGTGTGCTGCTGGAGGACTGCGGAGTATACACACTATCTTGCATCAGGAGGAAGATCCTGTGGTGAGATTAAAGAGGGTGTTGGGAGGAGGCCAGGGAGCTGTAGCTGTCACAAGAAACACTGTAGACAGCTGTGATCCACAGGAACCCAGGCCTAGAGTAGAGGGCGGGCCTGGGTTCCCCCCATACCTCTTCCCCTCATTGGCTATAAGAGGAGTTGACCTGGACTGAGGGTCCCACTAGAGGGGAAGGTCCCTGGCCCATCTCCCAACCCACTAGATGGATCAGCAGATACTGAGGGGGTTGTTCTCCTTCCTTTTCCCCATGCTGGCCACTGATGAGGTTAGCTGAGTGAATGGCAGGTTTGAGCCACTAGCAAAAGTGGCCAAACTGAGGGCTGCTGTGAATCTCTGAGGCAAGCAAACCCGCCTATAAGCGCAGGACCCACCAAGGCAGAGGAGGGACTGTGTCACAGTACACACACACTAATTAGGTGAACTAATATTTTGACAAAAGCATAGCTTTCTGCTGGATGTTAATAAACTATTCAGCTGTCATTATGATGAATGCACATACTTTTGTGCACAGATAACAATGGAATAAGACAATAGGTTTCTAAACATGAAAGTGGTTTTAGTGGGCACTTAATCTAGCAATATATTGTATACAGCATGAAATGAGGAGGGGGTGAGATAATAGGATTAAAGAAATCACTCAATAGTCATTCTTGTTGCATGTAGCTACCTGCCTCTTCTCATACCTCTTTCCCTCATCCCATTGGTGTTATGTTATGCAAGGAATACAAGAGAGACAAAATGAATTAAAGACGAGAGGCATTTTATTACTAGTACTTGACAATTTGCCATTATTCCTGAAGCTAGAGTGGGTGTCTCCAGTAGAAACACAACAGGGCACAACTGCAATATGGCAACTGTGCCACTGCAGTGCAGACACTTACTACAGAAAAGTGTTTTTTCCATCGCTGTAGTAAATCCACCTTTTCCAGAGGCTAGGAAGAATTATTATTCCATTGACCTAGTGCTGTCTGTCCCAGGGTTTAGGTCAGCTTGCTTACATCATACAGGGCATGAAACTTCTCAGACCTGATGTAGTTAAGTTGACCTAACTTTGTAGTGTAGAACAGTCCTGTCTAAATCCTGCCCTAGGCTTTCCTTCTGAGAATGACAATACAGCACTCAGAACTTCTGGATAGCTCAAGAAGAGAGAGCGATAAAGAGGAAACAATTAAAAAAAAATTGTGAAATTCTACCCCCAATGACAATAGGAGTTTTTTGCCGTAGGAGTAGGATTTCACCTACTGAATTAAAAAATAATGGTGGTAGAGCAGCATGCTACCTAGAGGCTAAGGAAGTAAGCATGCTTGGAGCTATATTGTGTCCTTATATCTTTAAGCAGAATGCCCAGTTGGCCTCTGAAAAAAGTTTTCTACAGTTTGAAAGACAAGAAGGAAGATTTGGCTGGGATCAATTCTTTTTCTGAATCATTGAGACTGATTAAGACATACTTTTATATGTCCTACTATACAATCTTGCTTGTGTACACAATTATTATGCATGTCTTCCCTCAGCCAGATAGCATAAAATCCATTTCTTAGCATGCCCCCCTACTGAGAACTGCTATAAGATTGCAAAATAGCTTCCGTAATCAGCTCTGCATAGCTTGAAAGCTTGTTCCAATAAAAGCTATTACCTCAGTCACTTTTTCTCTCCAGTTTTCAGATGTTCATAACTTTTTGGAAGCCTTTGAGCTGAATTTTTCCAGGCTCAGCATCAGTCTCATGGTGACTTATTTGAGAAGCTCAAGCAAAATATTGTCACTCCATCTTCACTGAGCGGACAATGGAAACAAATATGGGTATGTTGAAATGCACATATCTTATTGGCTGTTCAGTGTATAATATTGTTGCTAGGAGTTAAGATACAATGAAGAATATGTTAGAGAAGGAGGCTCTTTATATGTACATCATCTTTGTACTAAATCAAAACTATAACTGACTGGGGCATATGTGTACTTGTTAAAAAGATACTGTCCAAAAAAAGTTACTGTGTGCTTAAGCTATGTATTAACCAAGTTTCAGTTGCACTAGCTTTCAAACTGATGACCTGCAATCATTCAGGTCAAGTATTTAAGTGAGAGCAGGCAAGAGACTATTTTTCATATTCATTGACATACTGAATATGGTCAGATTATATTATCTCTTCTTGGATGGAAGAGGTCCGGTTGTTATGGTTCTCTCTACTTCTTGGCTATAATTCTGATCCAAGTGGCAGATGGGCTAGAGAGGGGTAGCATTAGCTCACCCACATGAGACAAGAGACCTGTTTAGCTGGATGCTCTTTGAGGCAGGGATCATATTGTTACAGTGTTGTACAGTGTCTAGGATAGTGGAGCCTTGATCCCTGGGTAAGGGCTCTACCCTCTACTCTAATACAAATTAATATTAATATTTAGGAGGGCTGGGGTGTTAATTTGTAACATCAAAGGATGTTAATTATCTGTGGTATTGTGAGATCCAGGGGGTCGTAGGAAAGGTTTGTAGAAGGGAATTTGGTAGTCCTTTGGAGAAGAGAAGTTTTGTTTTTTTTTTCCAGGTGGTCTCTGGCTTGACCTAGGGAAGGTTCTTATTTGCGAAGCTAGCTTCAATATTTTATTACCTTAAGCTATGCAAAAAGGTTGAAAATGCTGCTGACTATATAATGGAGACAGGGAGGACCTGCAAAGGACTGGTTGTTGGGGCCTGAGTGCTCAGTCCTTGAAGTAGTGGGCAGGAGGAGATGGGGCAAAGCAAAAGTGCACATTACCTGGCATAAACCAAGACTGAGATATTTAGTCTCATTTGCATTGATATTTTTTCTTTTGAAAATGTCTGTTCATGATCAGTTCTTTCTTCATACTGTTAAATGTATTAGCCACTAGTCTTGCATTAATTAGTATCTTCTTAAGGATGAGACTCCTGATATGCATGCATAACTGAGGTTGATTTGATGACATGGCAGGAACAATGCTAGCACATTTGTCTCCATCTGGGTATTTTACTACAGATTCCACATGTGAGTATGTGGTAATTACCTACATGCATCTCATACAAAAGAGAAATTCTATGGTGAGCAGATTAATGGACAGAACTTCAGATTGATTTGTACTGATTTAGAGATCTCCACTCTATTTCCCCATTTGCAAAATAGATATACTGTATCTAATGTCAATCCAAGTGTAAATATCAGTATATGGTTTGGGGCATAAGAGGTCATATAGAGAGAACAGTCAGAAAAGAAGGGAGTAAAATGATTACAGTCACTGTTAAGTATGTCTGCTAGAAAAAAGGATTTGGTGCAACCCTTCTTCCTGCTTGCTTAACTCATTCAGAATAGAACATACCTTTCTGTGCACAAGTGACTATGGCAGGGCTTTCCATATCTGCCAAACTCTCCAGCCCTTGAAATAGAAAGAGGTATATTTTACTCTATGCATGTCTGTCTGTCCTGGTAGCGGTCTCTTCACACTACAGGGAAGATTATTGTAGCACATGAGAACTCTGGTACGAGACTGGTGACTTGGGTCAGGGTTATAAAATATCACATTGTAGGGGGTTGATTCCAGTGGCTACAGTTACATGCTGGTAGGTTCTACAAAAGCAGAGGACGTGGGAGAAGCTGGCCATCACAGGCCTGTGCTGAAAATGTACAGGTGACTTAAAGTCCAGTTCCCACTCCCCATTAGTGTCCTTAGCTTTGTGACACAGCAACATCTGTGTCTATTCTGTTCCTCTGTCTACACTGCCTTTTCCCCCTGTACGTCTCTTGGCCAATCAGAGATGGGAAAAGTGTCCTTCAGGCATTCAGAGGCTGCCTAGAATCCAGTTACTCTTGCAACAATCAAACGTATTCAGCCCCTGATACACTGTCTGAGAACATCAGGCAACCTAGGTACACTTTGGAAAGTGTATATAGCACTAAAGCAAATGATTAGTTAAGTGCACGTTGCTGATAAAGCCTCTTGTACAGACTGCCAAACAAACAGTCTCTTTAGTTATTCTCTAAAATGTCTAGCTTAATCTAATCCATATTTATGCTAGAGGTGCAAGACTTTGGTCACAAAAAATAAACCAGAAAATTGTTCCAGAAAGTCAGGTTTTTTTTTTTCACAGTGGTTCTGCATTTATTCATGCTGGAAAGTAACTCTCGCCGCTTCTGAGGAATACCAGTACATTTTCTTGTGCTTTTGAAGCTAGATGGAGAAAGGATTTTAAGTCACAAGCTGCCAAACATATCCCTTAGGGAACATCCAAAACCACCCTTCTGAATGCTAATGTTTTCTTTGTGACCTTTTACATTGGAAGATATGGGTGGGATATACATCCATCCCACAATGTTACATCTCAGGAGGGTGATACGCTTCTTTTATTCCATCACAAAGGTAGACTAACCTTTAAGCTTGAATGTATTGATTTTAGCTATCATGAAGATAGCAGAATCTTAAGTAGGGGCATATAGGCCTAAAATGGAATATTTAGGGTTAAGATATAGCCCTATTTACAAATAAATTTTTAGCTCCAAAATACATAGCTTCAGTAGTTACTATTTCTTAACTCTACAGTGACATCAATTGCTTTCAATAGGTAAATGTCAATATTTTAATGGTAATTATATTGGGAATATGTGAAGTATCCAGGTTATGCTAATTACTTTCAAATAATTTTAACATCTTAATTGCAATAGTATAGGGAATCCTATCACAATATCACTACATCACTTTCAAATGGTAACTGTCAGTAATTAGTGGCAATCGCTGTATGTTCAAAGGAATGGCTGAAGTTTTAAGCCAGTTTGTCTACTTTCCACTTATAAAATAATAATCTGCAGCTTTATCTAAAGTCTGAGTTGTAGTGATTAAAGTTACAGGTTATGCCTACTGGGCCAGATAATGCTTCGCTCTTAGGTGGGTGTGCGGACAGGAGGCAAGTTGTAAGATGGTGCAAAAATCTTTCCCTCCCTCCTTGTATAGGCTATACCACTGTCAGGTACAATTGCAGTCTCTGCTATTCCCTATATTTGCCCATTGGGGAGCAAAATGCCATAGAGAAGAACATAATGTTGCCTCCCCATGCACTATCCATTAGAATGAAAGAATGCAGTTTCCCCTATTCTCCATGCACTGTGGAACTCAGATACACTGGACCTTCATGAGTGCATTCCCTGCTGGAGTATACCTGAGTGCAGTTCATACTTAAACTAGTGCCTATTGAGCTCAAGTTGGCCCAAAGTTTTGTAAAGCCTGATTTCACAAATTCCATTATAGCAGCCAAGTTAAATATTTACCATAACAGAATGCCATCTTTCTTAGGATTCTGTTTTTCCTAACAAAATGTGCTGCACCTCCATGAGAATGATCTTTGCTATAAAACAATGGCAGCTATCAACATACCCATGATGTTGGAAGAGGTTTCTGACTTACTGAGAATATAACCCTCTCTGTTATGCAATAGTTCATATGATCTTTGGTTTCTTTCTTGGAGCAGGAGTGTGCCATTTTACTCATGAATTTAGTGCTGTACATTTGCTGCCACTGATGAACAAGAGCCTTTTTTGGTGCAGAAAGACAATAATAAATCACAGTAGCCTGTTAAAATGGCATGGTAGAGGTGGTTGAGGACATACTACACCACTCATTTGATATGTTATCCTAAAATGAAACCAATGTTAGTTCAGTCATTGCATAGCAGCTTAGAGTGGAAGGGGGACCCAATGAAAGTATAAAAAATTATCAAATATTGCCAAAAATTCAATGCTGAGCCCTATTGACCAGAGCAAAGCAGAACATTACCTTCTTAGTAAAATCAATATCCAGGTTATGTATGGAACTTTGCATTATTAAAACAGACAACATTTTTCTGGCACCAATCTCTGCAAAAGACTAAGTTTGCCCCAAAATAAGGTACAAGACCTATCTAAAAATAGCCTCCGCACAACATTCTCACTGACTGCCTTTTGGCCAAAATGATACTGATAGCCCAGATTTAATACAATATAACCTCTTTCACTGATGTAAATCAGGAGTAATTCTATTGAAGTTAATACAAATATGCCAGTAGAAAATGAGTTTAACTGAAAAAGAGAATGTAGAGTGTACATTTTAGTGTATTTTTACAGGGAATTTGTTTTTAGTTCTTTAATAATAGGAGTTCTAATTTCAAAGTTATAGCACACTGCATGAAAATGTAACCTATGTAATCTGAGAAGGCTGAACCTGAAATGACTGACCAGTGATAAGACTCCAACACTTCATTTTACACTGTATCACTTCCACTATGAACAATGGAACCATAACTCACCTGTACATAACTTTGTCCTGTACTAAGTCAGGAAGCTGTAAGGAATGTCAGAGGAAAACAGAGCACGTAGATGGGTGACAGGTCAGCAGCAAGATTGGAGGATAATGGGTGTGGAGTGGGAAAGGAATCTGATATTCCAATTCATATTGTACTAAAGTTTAAAAACCAAACACAAAAAACTGTATTCTGCTGCTCACAACAAATAGAAGTAAAAGTGATTGTTTCTGGAAAGAGGATGCAATATAAGTAGAGGGGTCTGAATCTAGTCTATAGAAAGTATGTCCTTTCCTCTCCTTTGTAAACATTCCTTATATGTAATTTAAAAAACCCCCAAACCTCAGTATCTAAAACCTGAATAAGGCAAAGAACAGGACTCTTTGCTGGCTACCCTTCTGATTGATATATATAACACACACACACACACCCCTTTTCATGTTCTCTGTATGTGTATATATATCTCCTTATATGTTCCATGCTATGCATCCGATTAAGTGGGCTGTAGCCCACGAAAGCTTATGCTCAAATAAATTTATTAGTCTAAGGTGCCATAAGTATTCCTGTTTTTCTTAAGAGAATTGAAAAAAACCCTGTTTTTAACATTTCCAAAGTGCTTGTTGCTTTTTTTCTGTTTACTGTTTGACTTGATGACACAGATGTGACTTCTCTGGTGTCAGTCAAAGAAAAAACAAAATAGCTACAGGCAGGACAAAGAAATAAAATAAAATCAAGAAGTGCTTCAAAGGCAAAAAGTAGGCTTTGAGTTAAGCAGAAACTTCACCACTGTATAAATCTTTGCCATCAAATGGCACTTCCAGTCTATAGGCACTAGTCTCCATTCTGACCAACACTGAAGTTCTCTGCTTCAATGCAGATCTCCAGTGCATATTCTGCACTTGTTCCACACGTGAGTTCTGTTGGTTTCTATTAAGTCCTACAGGCAGACCAAGAAATGACAATGAAAAGGGGGATGTACATTGTTTCAAAGCTTTTCCCCCATCTCAATTTATGGTTTAAAGTGGGTGCTGAAACTTTACAAATAGTTTTTCTAGCTATTTCAGTTCTCTTCCTTTTCCTCTATTTCTGAGGAAATGAGGAAGAAGGTATGGAGATGATTAATAGCCAGGATTAAGCTTTAAAGTTTAGAGAGAATTATACGGGCTTTTTCTTGGAAGCTTGAGCCTAATTGCACCCTTTGCAAAACTCATAGGAGGGGGCACAATTTAGGAAATCTTCATGAAGGCCCCCTCACAGTCATTACCTGATCAATGATTGGGAGGCAGTGTTTGCCTCCCATTTTAGAGGCCAAGGAACTATTCCATAAAAATCCTGGGAATCGACAGGAGTGCCTGCTCCTTTTGTTTTGTTTTTTTAAATTGCTCTGAGACTCTAGCAGTCTCTAGAGACTCCTTTTGGTCACAGCTTCTGTGGGGTTCCTCCTAGAATATTCAACTTATTGCTCTCATGAGTTTGTAGTGGAGTTCTGTTAAATGTAGCATGCTAGATTATGGTCATTGTGGAGTTTCTGGGGAAGAGGTAGTCTGAGAAACAATTTGGACCTAGCCTATTAAGGGCTCTGTAAAGAAGTACTAGGACCTTAAACTGGATGCACTAGGGCTTGAGGAGCCAGTTTGTGTTCTTTTCCGCTAGTGAGGTGGACTGCAGGCTTGTGTATCAGTTGCAGCTTTCTTGTTAGTCTCTTGCTTAGGCTGAGCTAGAGAGATCTCCAATAATCCATCTCAGAGGTTGTGAACCCATGAGATATTGTATCTAGGTCAACAACTGAAAGGACTAAACAAAGAGCTAGAATTACTAAAATTTACTATATTTATTTGATTTGGATTTAATGTTAGTAAATGGAACAAAATATTTGACAGGTGTGGCTAAGGCTTAAAAGTGAGGTCTGACTGGCAAAACAGAATGTAGCTTTATTGGAGTTCATGAAGGGAGCTTTCAGCAGCCATTAGGCCTATGGTGGCCAGGAATGGATGTAATGCCTGTAAAGGCTCTTCCAGAAGCTCTTGTGCTAGAGGCCGCAGGATACTTTGTGAAATGTGCATTGTCTTCAGTTTCTCAGTTCAGCTCATGTTTATCAGAAAGCCATGGAAAAGCCCTGATACATTGTCACTATGGCTACAGGCAAAGGCTGGCTTCCCTTTGTTGTGCTACCAAACTGAAAGTAGCCAAATCATGGCTGCCTCTTGCATAACAGTTCCATAGGGAAAGGGGTCACTGTGCCATCTCTTCCCCTAGTTGATCTATATTCATCTAATATGTGATTAAATCATCATGGCAGGGATACTGTAGGCAACCATCAGCTATTTGCTCCATTCAAATCAAACCTTCCCGTAAAATAAAGCGTGTGTGTATATTGCACATCTATACACACACAAAAAAATTGCTGTAGCTTTTCTTGAAAAATAATCAAACTTCATTCACAAAATACAGCTCTATTTCATGCCTGCAGAGAGATAACAGACAATGGTGTCAGGACCATACTGAGAAGTTTTTTATCCTCTCTCTTTAGATAATTGTCTTTTGTAATAGAACTTACTCTTTCTTCCTTGTAACCAAACATGCCAACTGCACAGTGAAATAATCAGGTAAAGTTAAACCTCAAACAAATACACTTCAGCTACAGGTAAGAAATCCATACACTCAGAAGAAATGGGGGTTAAATAAATCAGGGAAGGAAGGAAGTACACACCCTTAATTTCTCATTGCAGCAGATCAGGTATGAGGCATGATATTGTTAAACACAGTAGTCAAACCTTTTTTCTCTACATTTTTATTTTACATGGCATTTAGCTTCTCTTTGATTATAAAACTAACACTTGTCTCTTTTCTATAGCAGAATTTATATATTTTAGTCAAATTTGGTAGGCAACTAAAACCATATCTAAATAAAAGTGGCCTGGCTTCTGGAGGTGCAGAGCACTCCCAGATCCCCTTGACTTCATGGGAATCAAGATTGCTCATTGAAAATCAGGTCCTAGTTTAGGCATCTAAATATGGATTTTTACTAACTAAGTATAAAAAAATTGGTCTCAGAACTTCTTCTTGCTCTCACTGATGTAAAAATGGAGTGAATCCATTCAATTCAGTGGAATATGGTGATTACAGCAGAATCAAGATTGACACTGATCTATGTACAAATAGTACCCAAAAAAGGACCATATTTATCTGAGGGCTTAGCAGCCAGGGCCGGCTCCAGGAACCAGCGCAGCAAAGGGAAGGACTAGCCACCGAACTGCCACCGAAAAATGAAGCAGCGCGGTACAGCAGCCGCCGATCGCGGCTTTTTTTTTTTCTCCCTTCACCACTTGGGGGGTGGGGCAAAAAAGCTGGAGCCAGCCCTTTTAGCAGCAGCTTCTATATTCACTTGGAGTTATGCTAGGATAGCTATTGTTTGTTTATGGACTTTTCTCTGATGCTCATTACCGTAATATCTAAGCACACCAGATAACATTAGTGGATTTATTCTCATTATCTACTTATTACCCATGGGGAACTGAGGCACAGAGATTACACAAAGTCTGTAGCAGAACCCTAAATTCCAGGTATGGTACATTAGCTGCCATATCATCCTTCCTCTTCCCCTTAACGTTAATGTGCTAGAAAGGGTGACAAGTTATTGCCCTGAAGAGGGTATTGCCAAGGTTTCTCTTTGACTTAATTACTATTAATGTCAAACATGTTGGTGGAGGGACCAGGTGATGCACAGAGGAAATCAGTTACAAGAGGTATCTGAGCAATAAACACCCTGAAAAAATTAATGGGACTACTTGTGGAGTGATATGTTTTTCAACTGAATGAGTGGCAATATTTGAATAATTCAGATAACATTTTTTTTGTATTGAAGTGTTTCAGTGCCATGTGGGGGAGAGTACTTATCCATATTTCAGTGGATTGTATTAGTTGATGCCAACATCTCCACTAATGCATTGAAAGGCATGTCTATCCTTTGTGGTTTGACAGATGAATGACACCTGAACAATGACATGGCACAAAGCCTGCTTGTGATATGCCTTCAGCTTTCTTGAGAGGTATTATAAAGGTGCTCTCAGTTCAGGGAAGAAATCTACTAGCCCGCTTTAACTGCCCAGCTGCTTCTAGCTAAGTGACACTGTCTAGATGTAAACCAAACTTCTTGGGGCTAAGCTCACACTTTAAAGAGCTTCTTGAACCAAGAAATCAAATAAACACTAAAATGACTACTTCCGAGGGTGGAGTCTTTCCATGCAAAGTATCAAAGAAGCCAAGAGTAATGGAAGCATGAAAAGACTATTAAAAACCTAGTGTATCCATCTGCTAACGCAGGATTGTCCCCTAATGCTTACTAGTGTTTGCTACAATTTGCTTTTTAAATGCATATGGAGATTATGTTCTGCTTTTCCAGGATATTCCTCATTTTTCTTAATTTCATCCACTGTGCTTAGTTATACCCTCTTATGCATCTTCATGGTGCATTTTCTTCCTGCAGTCTGTTTTCCCAAGGAGCACCTGACCCTTTTCAGAGGAACTCCCAAAGCCAGAGTAAGTCTTATAACCTTCTCCTTCTCCATACTCTTGAAGGGAAAAATAGGCTCAGAAGGGAACTAAGCTTTCTCCCTCATGGCTATTTCTTAAACAGTCTCTGCAATGAGAGGAGATACCATTTTCACCACCCTGTCCAAGGTGAGCGTGTTAATCCTCTCTTAGCCAGATATGGATTAGGGTTCATATACCCCATTCCAAACAAACATGCTATATCCCATAAGGCTGCAAACTACTCTGAAAAAGTTACATATGGATGAAGTAACATACAATATAGACTTTGATTTACTATAGCTTTGTAATAGACACAATAGGGATTATTTTAGTACTCTAAAAAGCAGCAGAGTCTTGTGGCACCTTATAGACTAACAGAAGTATTGGAGCATAAGCTTTCGTGGGTGAATACCCACTTCATCAGACACATGAAAGCTTATGCTCCAATATTTCTGTTAGCCTATAAGGTGCCACAGGACTCTTTGCTGCTTTTTACAGATCCAGACTAACACAGCTACCCCTATGATATTTATTGTTCCAATAAAGAAATAATGCGGAATCTCACTCCGCACTGATTAGCGTAGGGTAGATTTAAGTTTTTCCACACAAACCCATCAGTGGAGACCCAGGTATAACAGTATGAAATAAACTTTGTCAAAAGAAAATGTATGAAAACCCTATCAAAAACCAGATCTGTAAATGCAGGTATGCAAAAAGAGCCAGTGTAGTTTTGTAGCTCTTATGTGCAGAGATACCTCTGGAGCACTCTTCCAAATTATTGCCTTTCTTCTTCTAGGGATCAGAATAGACCCTTTAGGATCTCTAGCATTCATTATTCTGATTTAACTGCAAAATCATGGAGGGGAGAGAAACTACCACCTTACAAAACCAATATATTCAGGCTCATTAGCCCCTGGTTGTAGGATTTTCCAAAGCACTCTCTTGACCTAGCACTTCTCCCCTTCAGCAATGGTAAAACTCTCGCTGAAGTCAGAGGTAGGTAACCTCTGAGTGCTTTTGAAAATCCCATCCTAGAAATATAATCATTATGAAGATACATTTAAGAATTGCTAATTCTATCATTTGACTGGTTACCTAGATTTATTTCCTCCAACTTGAAGGATGATCAGATACAGTGTAGTCATCTCATCAGAAGGTGAGCAGCAAGTAAATCAAAACACAATCCAATGTTTTAGCATTTTTCTTTAAACTGTTTATATTGGCATCTTAAGTAAATATTTGAAACTATATACCGTATAGTCTAAACCACATCATTACATAAAACTTTCATTTGAGGTCTGAGCATAGGGCTGGGAGCAGGGATTCCTGAGTTTTAATCCTGGTTTAAATACTATAATTCCTAAATTAACCTGACTCAAAATCCTGGGTCCATCTTCAACATTCCCTGAACCTTAAAGTTTGGATTGAGATCTGAACTTTGCTGGTCAGGCCTATCTCAATTATAATCCAATCTTTAGGAGTCTGATATCATTCGTCACTAATGGCAAATAGAGACATAATTGAAATACTCCTATACAAGAAGGGCAAAATACCTCAAAAAAAGAAGAGTACAGGTCCTCAGCATGGGCATAATGAAAAACACCCTGGTGTAATTCATTGATAAGTGTTATATCCAAAAAAGAGAGAGAGAGAGAGACTTTTTAATGCTGGTTGCAAGATCATTATGTTGCAGATTGGCACAAATTCATTCTAATTTGTACACCTTATGGCTTGTCAGCTTGTATAGATTCATTAGCCCTGAACTGAACCAAGGCTATATAGGATCCATTATAAGTCAGGACACTACAGGCAGGAGCATATATGATGAAGTGTTGTCACATCTGGCAAACAGTGATAAATATAAAATTAAAGAAATTTACTAAATTTTACAGACAGTCTTGTATTATACTTGCTTGGCTTATTACTGTACTGCCATACAACAGGTGGCAGCACAATTAATCATAAGCATCACAGGGTAATTTGTTATGACAGACCTCCATGTGTGCTCATTAAGGGCAGCTTCTCTTTGATCTCGCCAATATTACTTTCCTCCTTTTGTAATTCTTGTCAAGAAATGGAGGATTGCACAAAGGTATAGAATACTGCAGTGAATTCTTGAGTAAGCAGTCGCTGTTGGTATAGGACAGCGGTTCCCAAACTTTAACAACCTGTGAATCCCTTTCACTAAAATGTCAAGTGTCGTGAACCCCCTCCTAAAAATTAATATTTCCAGAGATTTTATCCTTTACCTGAGTATAAATTATAAAAGCAGTGATCGTGGAAATAGAAAAGTTTTTATGACATGCTTATTATACACTATTTATCATTGCAGTATTTTTATTACATTATGAAAATGGCAACACTCTTCCAAGATCTCACTTTCGTAACTTGTATCAAGGCTCCTGTGTTTCACCAAGGAGTATCATATGTGAAACTGCATGAAGGTATTTAAGAAGCCTACTCAAAGAATTCCTCCTACACAAGCATTCAGGTCTTGAGCAGTCCAGGCAAACAACGCACGTTACAACAAAGCTTAAACTTGTTCTTCATAATCATTTTAAAAACAGTTCTAGCTGCCTATTTAATTTTAAAAAACAGCAAAAAATATCCACCTCCCTTTCCATTTCTTATAAGGAGTCTTGAAGTTTAAATCTCCTCAGTGTGATAGATATGCTTGCTTTGATCTGCTTAGCTTTTGGAAGTCCAGGGGCTCTGGGCTGCAGGTCCCATGCTGCCTGGGGTTCTTAGGGACAGCTCTGGTCTCCATTAGGGAATTTTCCCTGAGAACCCCCTGTAACATTTTGCGAACCCCAGTTTGGGAACCACTGGTATAGGGGAACTCATGGAGCACATAAGCCTTAATGACATCTGTATTACACAGTTTATGCCTGATAGATCGTGCAGAAATTGTATGTTCTGTAAAGTGAGGATTATTAAAAGACAGGTGTGAAATATGATTAAATTCAAAATGTTTATCACTTTAGTACCTGCATATCTGAGTAATATGGAGTCAACCATAAAATTTGAAAGTGTCAAACACAGGAAATTAATTATGATTGTAAATGAGTATAAAAATGGCTACAACTTTTTTCCTTTACTTTTTCCACTTACATTCAAGGATCTCAAATAGATAAGTACACTGTAACTCTAGAAGTATTATCCTACCTCTTTTAGAGGTATAAAAGATATAAAGAGGCACAGAAAGGTTAAATAATTAGCTCAGTGTTCCCCAGCAAATTTATGACAAAGTGGGGAACAGAACACAGTTCTGAGTTCCCATTCCATACTCTAAGCATTGTGCGCCCTTTAAAAACTGCCGTATACCAATAGTTATGCTAATGCCTCACTTTAACTATAGAAAATTGATAATACCATGAATATCAGTAACATGGTAAAAGGAAAGTTTTAAAGATCACAACTGTCATGATGGACTCACTTAAAAATCAGTACGACTTTGAAAGAGTTTACTATTTCCAGCATTCTTCTTTCTCTCTCTAATGGAGTATGCAGCTAGAAATGAAGGAAACTTCAAAAATAGCAAAAGGCACCTTTTAAAAAAAATTATCTATTTATCTGTCAGCTTGTACGTGATAAATTAGAGCCTGCACCTTTGATAGCTTCACTTGCTTTCTGCCTGCCAATCCATCACCCCATGATTAGTTTTAACATTCAAAATCTCTGATGGAGCAACTTCAAACAGCCACAATTTACATGGATTAAAATGTATATCAATAAAATATTTTCCCACCAATTGTGAAATCCCATCCCTTCAAAATAAAAAAAATACATAAAATAAATTACACTGGTCTGAGGCTAGTAGTGTGCCACAACATTTGTGGTAAGTCATGCAATTCTAGATTTGTATACAAGATCATGCCTTGCACACAGTGTGTGGACAATACATTTTGGGGGAAAAAAATGCCATCCTTTGGGCATTTAAGGGCCGGACAAAATCATCTGGTAGGCAAAGTCAGACAGGAAGTCATATTCAGGGCTTTCAGGGCCTGTGTTGCACACACAGGTGGTGTGCAACTGTCTGAGACCCAGAATGGAAGCTATCCAGACCATTTCTAATATCACATTTAATAATAAAAAAATAGTCATGTTCCTTCAGGGTTAGCAATGCAAGGTTTATCTTACTGGATATTGGGACACACAACTTGCTTGTCTAGGCCCAGAAGATGGTAGCATATTCAACTTTTCAAGGTACAAAATGTTGATGTAGAAAAAAATAATTTTAGAGTTTAATACATTATATATTATAATATTCCTCTACCTCCTCGTCCGGTAGGAATTTGGACTCTCAGTAAATAAGATCTTTTCCTGCTCAATACTTAAGTTAGAGTAATTAGCATACTTATGTGGGTTAAGGGTGTGAAAAATCCCCAACTTTTGGGAAAAAAAATAGCCACAAATCCAGGAAATCTCTTGTTTTTAAAAGAGGACTTTAAAAAAAAATAGTCTCCATATTCTGGATAAATTACATTTGCTTTAAGGTGTTCCATAATATTTTTGAGACAGTCTCACAGTTCAAAATATTCTGCTGACAACTTTGTCTAGCCACACCAGTTGATAAATGTATTCCAAAATATAAATAGTAATTACTGAACAAGTGTATGTAAATCTGTTATCCTGTCATTTCTCATACCAGTATCTTAAGCAAAATAAAAGCAAGGTGAGAAATAGAGGGTTAGATTCACAAAGGATCTTAAGCATGGCAATGCTGAGTGTCACTACACCTTTCTTGTAGAGTCCTAGAAAATCACTGGGATTCATGAAGCCTGAGTTAGTAACATATGCTCCCAGTACAATGAATGGGGTGGGGAGAGAGAGACACCTCAGAATGTTATTTAGAAAACCCAGTATGTTGGCATCTCCCTGCCTAAGCTAACTAGTGGGATATCCCATGGTAATAAGTATAATCTAACCTCTGCTTCTCTCAGAGAATTCAGCACTTAAGGTCTTGCTGCAACTAGGTGAATCCTCAGCTTGTGATTCTCTGCTGCAAACCCAGGGCCGTCCAGAGGTGGGGGCAAGTGGAGCAATTTCCAGGTCTTCGATGGCATTTTGGAGGCAAGGGGCCCTTCAGTGCTGCAGAAGACGTGGAGCAACTGAAGGGCCTTCCGCTGCTGAAATGCCACTGAAGACCCGGACCACCGCCGGCTGCGTACAAGCACCGCAGCTCCCCCACTTTGCCACAGGCCCCCTGAATCCTCTGGGCGGCCCAGTGCAAACCTTTCTTTTGGCCTGTAGCAAAATGGTATAGGCACGTAATGCCAAGAGGACAAAAACAACAACCCTCTGTCCTCAAACTTTTAACCCAAGTCAGGGCTGGTGCAAGGATGTTTTGTGCCCTAGGAGAAACTTCCACCTTGCGCCCTCCCCCGTCCCCGAGCCCCCGGCCTGAGGCACCCCCCCGCAGCAGCTTCCCTCCTCCACCCTGAGGTGCCACCCCGTGGCAGCTCCCCACCCTGAGGCACCCCTCAATCCCAGTTCACCCCTGCTGCGCCTCCATCTCGAGCATGCCATCGCCAGGGCCAGTGCAAGAAAGTTTCGCACCCTAGGTGAAACTTCCACCTTGCACCCCCGCCAGCTAACCGTGCCCCCCCACGGCAGCTAACTCAGCCCCCCACCCGGGGAGCTCCCCACTACAGCAGCTCCCCCTCCCGCGACAGCTAACCTCTCTCCCCCATCCCTCCATGGCAGCTAACCCTGCCTGGGGAGACCTCCTGCGGAAACTAAGCCTGCCTGAGTAGCCCGCCCCAGCTTACCTTGGCTCCGCCTCTTCCACTGAGCATGTCAGCGCTGCTCTAATTCTCCTCCCCGCCCAGGCCTGCGGTGCTGATTGGAGGAGACTTATAGCGGGGCTGTGTGCTCAGCGGAGGAGGTAGAGTGGAGGTGAACTGGGGCAGGGAGCAGTTCCCCTGTGTGCCTTCTCCCCTTATTATTGCAGGCAACCCTCTCCGCGCGCCCCCCGACCTCCACCTCCTCGCCTGAGGGGGCTTTTAGGCGCCCTCAACCACTAGGTGCCCTAGGTGGCCACCTAGTTTGCCTAAATGGTTGCACCGGCCCTGGCCGTCGCTGCTTCACTTCTCCTGCCTCTCAGGCTTGCAGCGCCAATCAGCTTAGGGGCAAAGAGTTCGCTTGCGTGCTGCCCCACCCCCTTACTTGCTGCAGGCCACCATCCCCGAGCTCCCCTGCCCCAGCTCCCTCCGCTTAAATGCCGGTGGCGACACAGGCTGGTGAAGATCTGGCCGCCGCAGTCACTGCCAAAGAAAATGCCATTCCCCAAATCCTAGTGCCCTAGGCGACCTAGGCCCTGACCCAGGTACTTACCTGGAATGTGAGACCCCTCAGGTTCCAATTCCTCTTCCACCTGAGGAGAAGGGAGTTGAATAGTGATCTGGCACTTCTCAGCTGAGTGCCCTGCCCACTGAGCTATCCTGATGTCGCTCCCTCAGTGTGTCCTGCTGACACTGTTCCACTGTGGATAAATAATTTTAAAGTCATTAGAACAGGAGTCAATGATCCTGGGTTGCCTACCTCCCAGGTGAGTGCTCTATCCACCAGGCTGCAGACTGCTCCTCATGCTTATATGCATACACCCTTTCTCTTTCTCACTCAGTGACCAAGGTTCTGATATCCCAGGTGAGTGCCCTAAACACTAAAGGTCCTGTTCTCTCTTTCCCTCCCCCATCCCCACCAGGCTAAAAGTTATAAGGGAAGTCCTCTTCCTGCCTTCCACTGGCCCAATCTGCATGGTAAGGTCTGAGCATGCTCAATGGATTGGGACTCGTAGGCAATTTGGGTGGACAAATGAGCTGGGGCTGAGGTATCCAGATACTTCGAGTGAGGCAGCAGTGCACATACTCAGATAAGAGTGGGCACCTAGGAATTTTTACTTCAAAAATTTAGGTGTGGAGCACCTACAGGACATGGCGGCAGCTGAACGGGGGGTTGTTGGGGTCTGGGATTCAGGTACCTTTGTCCTTTTGAGAATCTAGTCCCTAGAGCCCAATCTTGCTCTACGTGGACAGTAGTTTATAATAAAGGCCTAAAGGAATTTATCATTGACTTTAGTGGGAGCAGGATTAAACCCTTAATGTTAACTGCTGATTGTCAGAAATTTTACAAATCATACTAATGAAGCTTCACTGAAAGTTCAAACTGCTCCAAATACAAAAGCATATTGAAGCTGAGGGAACAATATCACAGGAGTAATGATGATGAGATCAGTCAGAATGTTATACCAATTATATTAGACCAGTAAAAACCAGCAGGATCTTATTAAAGGGGACAAGACAAAGATGCCACATTTATTATGATAATTTGATTTATGACTAAACTAATATCTTAATTCTTATACACACACATTATACCTAATACCTACACATACACACACACACACACACACACACACACACACACCAGATGTTCTGCAGCTGCTGCATAGTTACCAGTCCTGAAGATAGCTTAAGTTCATAGCTTGATATTGTAGCTTGGGTTCGTAGCTTGTGGTGGCTAACTGGCCAGGAAAGCCAGGCACAAGGACAATCTGGATCTCTGTTGGGCAGGCACTGATGTCCTTCCATGTTGGCAGCAGAATGTTACCCAGAGTCTCTCATCTTACCCTTCTTTTTTATAGGCTTTTAGTTTGGATTCAAAGTCTATAGGTCTTGCTGTGTCACGCTGCCTCTGGGTTTAGATTGATCACCCATCAATTGCAGGCATGACTTTCAGCCTTGAACCTGGCTTTGATCTTCCTTCTGTTGTTCTGTTGTCCTTTTCTTTTTAGGGTGGATGCTTCTTACTTTGTTTAGGGCTGTTGTCTTCAGCCGTTGGTATTTGAACTTTATCTCATCAGGAGAGGCTAGGGCTGGAGGTTGATTCTGTCATTCATACATACCTCATTCACACATCTAAACTAATAAGATTACAGCAGGGTTTGCAAAAATGAAGGTTGGAGGAAGCTTTTTCAAAATGGAGTGAGTGTTTTAAAATGGGGTTTGAATTACAATATGGAACAGAAGTTACAGTGTAGGCAAGTGTAGTGAATGGTGAACAGAAGTTACATTAATAAAGTCAACAATTAAAAACAATTTCATTTATCAGTTCTACAAGAAACACTTATTGCGGTTCAAAAATGGGTTTGAAACACTTCCAGTGGGAATACTCAGAGGTATAAAGTGAAGCATAGGCATGTTTCCAGGATCAGGACTAGAGAATGGAAGTGCTCTTTCCCATCCATAATTATAACACTTACCCAAACATAGTGTTGATGTGTGAGCCAAAGGCATGACCATCACCTCTCTGGGCCATGCACCTGACTGATGTGAGGGGAATCAGCTACTGGATCCCAAATGTTTTAAGCCTCCAGAGGCTGAACAGAGCACAGACGTGTTCCCTACTTTTAGGGCCTTTAAGCACACATGCCCTTCTATCTCCCCATCCTGCTATTTTTCAGCCATGTGGTCCAACTGCCCAGTCCCTAGTACCACTGCTGATTCCTTTCACTCAACCCTACTCAATCCTAGAAGTTCACCCAAAGGCATGAGCCTTCTGGGTTACCTCTGCAAGGGGCATGTGATGAGGTGTAACACAAACACACTATTGCTTATTACTTAGTCACAGGAGAAATACAAACCTACTACAAATTTTAAACCCTACACACATTTCCCTGCTTCTTTCCTCACCACTCCAGAGCATTCTTTGAGCTGGGGCCATGGTTGTCTGCAGCTATCCAACATCCTTCAGGTGCAGTAGTGTCCAACTTCTGTGCTAACATGTGGATCCCTCTTCCCCAGCTTGGCTGGTCTGTCCCCTTCTCCTCTCCTGCCCAAACTTCCTGTATCCCCCACCCATCTTTCCCAGGAGTCCTTCTATAACCTTCTGTCCTGGTCAGGGAATATTCACTCTGTCCACTTAATCCTTCCAGACAAGAGAAGGAAATTGTTCCAGCTTGGAGAAGCTAACACCCTTAGCACATAAAGTCAGAAGTGTAGGACTGGAAGGCACCTCAAGAAGTTATCTAATCTAGTCTACTTCACTCACAGCAGGACTAAACAATAAACTAGACCCTGCCTGACAAGTGTTTGTACAACCTGTTCTTAAACCTCCAGTAACAGATTTCACAACTTCCTTTGACAATTTGTTTCAGTGCTTAACTACCCTGACAGGAAGTTTTTTCCTAAGGTCCAACTTAAACCTCTCTTGCTGCAATTTAAGCCCATTGTTTCTTGTACTATCCGCTGACATTAAGAACAGTTTTTCACCCTCCTAATATATCTATAGTCCAGTCAAAGCACAGTCACTGAAGTTAAGTATTAACCATTGTCCTTAGTGTGGTGCAGCCTTGTTGTAGGTCCTGCCAGCAATGGTGGATTCCACATTTACACAGGGCCATTCAGTGATCTAGCAAAAACTTATAATATAAAGCAGAATTCACAAACTGTACAGACACTTCCCACATTGTCACACAAGTTTTCCCTTATCTTAATGAACAAGTGAACATCTAAATCCCAAAGATAAAAATGCAAACAAAAAGGTAATACAGCAATGATGGTATGTATGTGTGGGCTGCTGGCCAGCCCCCTTTACTCCTTATTCAGGTATAGCTCATTGATTTCACTGGCTAGTCACAGAACGCAGGAGTAATAGATTAAGAGGAAAAAATCAGTTATGGCCAAAAAGGTTATGGTGACAGGAGAGGGGATTCTGACATGGAGAGATGACAGAAGACAAGCTAAAGATGATCAAGTTTTGAGTGGGGAAACTAGATCAAAACTGTAGCTTAAACTCTGTGGTTTTTATATTAACAAAGCTGATAACACAAATTTCCACTCACCTATAGAGTACAGAGGGGAACTTGTTACAATGGGCACAAGAGAATGAATTTCTCAACTTTCTGCTATTAGTGTTTTCATCAGATTTTGCCACCTTTGAAGGTGATGTGAAATTTCAGGTGACAAAACAAGTATGGACCAAATATTTCACTCCTGTGTCTCCTGAGAAACATACTTAAGATCTTTAGGCAACATTCTGAAACTGATGATGCTACTTCTGCTGTCAAGAGCCGAAGGCAACACTGACATGAGGATTCCCAACAGGTAAGTGTTGCTTGGTACATATTAGCTATCATATGTGATTGAAGGTTTTATAAACACCTATGCCTCACTTTCTAAAGGTGCCAGAGTGTGGAAAATAGAGGCACTGAAAAGTATTGATGATGATACTCCAAACTGTGATTATGAAACAGAGTTACCACCCATTAGCACTCTCCTACTGTTTCCTGCTTTTCTAACAGCTTCCAGCAGCTCTTCTGTTAAACAGTGGCTCTGAGCACATTAATAAAATATAGATGTTGGGATAGGGGTCTAGGGGAAGAGGTCCACCATCACAATGCTATCAACAACTGGTTCTTTGTTTTTCTGGGGTAAAAGCCTAATGAGGAGAATAAAATTCTTGTAGCCTGGGAAAATATCCTGGCTTTGTTTGCTTAAACGTTGCCACATATTTCAGTTCTAATACTGGCTGTTTGCATTTTTTAAAATAAAAATAGACTTTTTTCAGTAGCTCAGCAAAACTCTGCATAACTAACTTTTGAGAAATAAGGTTTTGCTGAGGTGAACATAAAAAGTATTATGATCGTAACCTGTTGAAAACCTACACTCAATTAAAAAAGCAAAATAATGTTTTAGGGTCAGATTTTGCCCCATGTGGAGGCACAAGTCTGCCCATGGGATTGTCTCCATTGGATCAGGGCCAAAGTGAATAAGGATGGCAGAATCTGGCCTTTGGGAAAAGGCAGGAGAGAGGGGAGAAGGACCATCATTATCCCTTAAGAACCTACATTGCATTTGTAGGTTCAGACCTCATTGACAGTTAGTCCTTTAACATCCTTCTTGCAAGTTGACGTATCTGCCCCAGCCGTAGTAGACGAATGTACTGCAAGTACCACCAGCAACCAGCGCTACTGGAAGTCTCAGGAGACTGTTTAATCAAGTGAACCGACTAAGTTGAAATCCTGTGAATGTGGACTTGCATCCAGAATATGTTTCACTACCACAGGTGCCAGAATAAAACTGAGACTGCTGGCTCTGGGTAACACTCTAAAACACAATAAAATCTCCTGAGAATGCATTCCAAGGGCCAGGGCTGGCTCTAGCCATTTTGCCGCCCCAAGCACAGCGGCACGCCGCGGGGGGCGTTCTGCTGCTGGCCTGTCCCGCGGCTCCGGTGGACCTCCTGCAGGCGTCCCTGCAGAGGATCCGCTGGTCCCGTGGCTCCGGTGAACCTCCCGCAGGCGTGCCTGTGGAAGCTCCACCGGAGCTGCGGGACCAGCAGACCCTCTGCAGGCGTGCCTGTGGAAGCTCCATTGGAGCTGCGGGACCAGCAGACCCTCTGCAGGCGTGCCTGTGGAAGCTCCATCGGAGCTGCTTGCTGCCCTCCTGGCAACCGGCAGAGTGCCTCCCACGGCCTGCAATCCCAAGCATGTGCTTGGCGCTCTGGGGCCTGAGCCGGCCCTGCCAAGGGAGCAGTGCAGCACTTAAAAGTCCTGAATTTCCTGTAAGATGTATTAAGGCTTGTATTCTGCAGGCTGCTCTGTGTGAGTACACAGTTGCCCTACAGAGTCCCATGTCTTGGGGCCTAAGATCCCAGGCATTGTGCTAATTATCATTGAGACAGTGAAGGGGGAAAAATGTCTTTATTTCTCTGTATTTTTCATTAGTATTAGCTGCTTTTTTGGAGAGGCTAGAAATTCCACATTTCAGTAGGGCAGCATAAGGTAAGGGGCAGAGGGAGTACACTCATGAGGCATTGAGGAGATGCCAGCTTCATTAATATTCCTGCCAATATTATCAAGCATTAATTAACAGCCTCTGCTGAGAGATGGCTAATTGTCCAACTAGCTACCACTGTTGCCAACAATACATGACATGTTCTATGGTTTGATGCATCTTTATCCCTGAATAAATAATTACAGGTTGCTTATCGAGTCATCTGAAGACACCAGATTATTTAATCGCTGCAGACCAAATTCTTTCCATCTCATAACACTCTAAGAAAGCTCTAAAGGCAACAGAAGTATCAGAATTCAGCTACACATGGAGGCAGATCAAGAGGGACCATGCAGAGGGCTGTATAGACCTTGCAAGCTATCAAGCATGCTTTACCCTGGGTTTCTCCATGGCAATGCACAGAGAAGGATTGGGGAGAGGTCAGGTCAGCAGATGAGGGGAATGGAGCCAGTGTATCTGTGTAATTGAATTATGACCTAAACCCACTCAGGTGGGGATACTGCATCCAGGAGCAGCGCCAGGGTTTTGGCGCCCTAGGTAGGGGTCCTTCCGCGCTCCTGCTTGTTAGCGGCAATTCTGCGGTGGGGTGGATGCTTCCGCAGTCGAGGTCTTTGGGGCACTTCAGCGGCAGGTCCCGGAGCAAGTGAAGGACCTGCCGCAGAATTGCTGCCGAAGACCCAGAGGGCAGAAGGAAACCTCAGCCGCCGAATTGCCGCCAAGGGCAGCAAAATGCCACCCCCGCAAATCCTGGTGCCCTAGGCGACTGCCTAGGTTGCCTAAATGGAAGCGCCGGCCCTGACTGCAGCCATTACTGAAGCCTGTGGAATACACAGAACTGGCACTGCCTGAGAGGAGGTTTCTTGACCCTACTTGCAGGCTAGGAGGTTCTGTAGTGAAGTGTGCCGCCTAGGAGCAACAGTCAGAATGCAGAAAGCCAGCCCCATAAGAGATAAGGTAAGTTGTACCTCTGTTTTAGAGAGAAACAAAGCAGGGTGTTCCCTGTTTAGAAGTTCTTGTGGGTTATCATTCTGAGTAATAAAGTAGTGTTATGTTGCAATCTTCCATTAACAGTATTTTGTTTTTAATCTATCTTCTCCATTTGCATATTCTGTAACATAATGGCTGTGAAGGCTTGTGTATATGGCCCTGTGAGGAGGATTCTGTTGCCCTTAGTTTTCACAGAGCTCTCCAGGGTATAATACGTTTGTGGTACTAGAATTTGATTGCATGTTTGGATTTTGTCTGACCTTTTTCCCTCCTACCTAAAATGTGTCATTGCCTTTAATTAAACTCTTCTAGGGGTCACACACTTGGAAACAGGATGGGAGGTTTCCAATGAGACCTTAAAATATGGATAATAAAGATTGCATGGCATAAGATTGAAGCATAACTTCTGCTGTTTGTTGTGCACCCAGTCACCTGCCTGGCCTCTATTCTCCATCCAACAGGTGGCTACATCTTATTGTTGAAGTTGTGTGTATAGTTAGAAAAGGGCTTTGGTGTTCTCAGATTAATGGTGCTATCTATATTGCTGTTAAAGTATCATGTCTTTTATTTCTCTCTGGGCTCCGTTTGATGGCTTTACCCAAAGGATAACGGAACATAATACAAATATTCAAGTGGAAACTTGTATTCATTAATTTTGCACAACTATTCAATGCATAGTTATTCTGGACAACTATGCTATGCTTTAAGCACTGGGGTAAATTTATATGTGTATTATTGATATAAATGGTTTATGGTGGCTTCATTTTTAACTTGGTAGGATACATTACAATACCTGAACATGATTGAAAGTCACATTTGGTACTTAAGAAATCTTAACAGATTCCCTGCAATATGTAACCTGCCTCATTAGTCCATAAAGACTATCATTTTTATGACAGAAGATTGAAGATTACCTATGAAAAGAAAATAATTTTTTTTTTAAATATAACTTTTTATTGGCTACTTTTCAGAGACCATAGGCAACTAAAAGTATGCTATGGAGTTTATGTACTTCTTGTAAAGGAAGGAAGCAATCTTTATATGATGTTCAGGCTATTCAAATATTTTGATTTACCATTGTGATTTATTGGTTCAACATCATAATAATGGTCCCCTAGCACTAGATGAAGTCTGTAGTTGTAGTGGGAATACTCTTCCTTTTATGCAGAAAAATAGTTTTGCTTTTCTATTCATGATACTTAAAACATCTTGAACTTTTAGAAGAGCAGGTAGTAAAATGTCCAGAGTCACAGAATTAATACTTAATTGTGGCAATAATAGGATAATGAAGAGATTTCTGCTTCACTATGGGGATTCACTAGTAATACTTTCCTAATGCTTTTTTTGATTTTAATGATTCGCTAACAAAGTGGATCATGATTAGTAATGGGCATTGATGAAGGCGCGCATGAGTGAGCTCTTATATAGCAAAGGAGTCTGACAGGCTCTGCACTAAATCAGAGACTTTACACTTATTAGGTTTTGTCAGCGCTGTATGGATAGTGCACTGGTCAGACAGTGGTATCAAGCCATAGCCACTCACCAGGTTATGAAGTGATGTCTGCTGGCTGTTCTCCAGTGCCATGTGATGAGGAGCATAAACTATTTCATGCTAGCTGAAAGCTCCATGGTGACAAATTTGAGCCCTTGGAGAATCAGCTCATCCATTTTATTGCCTCTCTGGCTGGTGTATATCACAGATTCCCCAATCCCGTTTAATAGGAAACTATTCACTATTGTAAATGTATTTTCACCTATGTACATGCCAGTTGTTTATGTATTGTTTTCTGCTGTACCTCCACCTTGGCATGGCTGGGGAGTTTGGGAGAAGGATAGTGTTAGTGTTATCCAATCTAATGGTTTCACTGGAGGCCTAAGATTCCATTGAAGAGGCCTTCACTGCACATTAAAGAGCCCATGCAACTGTTTGTAAAAATAAGTTTGCTGTGCTGCCCCTGGCCTAAATTATTTTACCCTCTGTACTTATACAGTGTGTTCTCAGTGAAACTGACAAAAGTTTGCCTGCAGGGTTAGCTCTGAGGACAGAGTGTCTTGGCTCCCTACCTCCTGGAGTTGCAAGATCAGACTGAGTGCCCAGAATCTCTGCCTCTCCAGCAGCAAAGGTGGAAGGCTCTTGTGAATTATATAAGTGAAACTGATAGGAACCTTGTGGGGGCAGGGCAGGGAGGAGCCAGCCAGGGAGCTGATCTCAGTTCTCCAAAAATGGATTATAAATCCGTTCTGTGAAAAGGTTTGTGGCTTCAGCATTTCATCCTGATTTGGGATTAATTAAAAAAAATCCCATGGAAAAGGATTCCCTTTTTCCAGCCAGCTCTCATCTCTATCCCCACACCAGCTGATACTACTGCCAATTGCAAGTCTTTTGAATGCTGCCAGGTGGCATGTACCAGGACTTATCTATGGAGGAAGCACAGAGTCCCCACATGACCAGATGTCCCAGTTTTATAAGGACAGTCCTGATATTCAGGCGCTTATATAAAAGACAAAGCCCCATCACCCCCCACCCCATCCCAATTTTTCACACTTGCTAGCTGGTCATGCTACCACAGTTCTTGTAGCTCCATACCTTGGTTTGTTGGCAGAATCAGTGCACAGGATAGTAATCTAGGATAATCGAAGTGTAGTGGTAATAAGGGTGATGGTCAAAGATTGGTCAAAAATCTGTCTCAGGGTTGGTCCTGAGCAGGGAGTTGGACTAGATGACCTCCTGAGGTCCCTTCCACACCTGATATTCTGTGATTCTGTGATTGCTCTTTGTATTCTGGGCCCAGTCATATGATACAGGTGAGCTTTACAAAATGGTATCTCTACAGTAGTTACCGATCTCTATTTCCAGTGGCTACTTTATAGTAAAAAACTTTAAAAAAAAAAAAAAAAAAAAGTGTGACTGGCCCGATTGTTCAGTCAACATTATTAAATAGCATTTCCTGACATTTGGGGTGAGGTTGGGGGGGGGCATGTGGGTGTTAATTTTTGACCAAAAAAGTCATTTAAAAGTTGAAAAACTAAAAAAATAATAAATAGTAATTGGAGATATACTTATCTCCTAGAACTGGAAGGGACCTCGAAAGGTCATTGAGTCCAGCCCCCCACTTTCACTAGCAGAACCAAGTACTGATTTTTGCCCCAGATTCCTAAGTGGCCCCCTCAAGGATTGAACTCAGACTCATAGACTTTAAGGTCAGAAGGGACCATTATGATCATCTAGTCTGACCTCCTGCACAATGCAGGCCATACAATCTCACCCATCCACTTCTATAACAAATCCCTAACCTATGTCTCAGTTATTTAAGTCCTCAAATTGTGGTTTGAAGAGCTCAAGCTGCAGAGAATTCTCCAGCAAGTGACCCACGCCCCATGCTGCAGAGGAAGGCGAAAAACCTCCAGGGCCTCTGCCAATCTGCCCTGGAGGAAAGTTCCTTCCCAATCCCAAATATGGCGATCAGTTAAACCCTGAGCATGTGGGCAAGACTCACCAGCCAGCACCTAGGAAAGAATTCTGTACAGTAACTCACATCCCATCTCATCTAACATCCCATCACAGACCACTGGGCATACTTACCTGCTGATAATTTGGCAACTGATCTTTGATTAATTGCCAAAATTAGGCTCTCCCATCATACCATCCCCTCCATACACTTATCAAGCTTAGTCTTAGAGCCAGATATGTCTTTTGCCCCTACTTCCCCCTTGGAAGGCTGTTCCAGAACTTCACTCCTCTAATGGTTAGAAACCTTTGTCTAATTTCAAGTCTAAACTTCCTAGTGTCCAGTTTATATCCATTTGTTCTTGTATCCACATTGGTAACAAGCTTAAATAATTCCTCTCCCTCTCTAATATTAATCCCTCTGATATATTTATAAAGAGCCATCATATCAACCTTCTTTGGTTAGGCTAAACAAGCCAAGCTCTTCGAGTCTCCTTTCATAAGACAGGTTTTCCATTCCTCGGATCATCCTAGTAGCCCATCTCTGAACCTGTTCCAGTTTGAATTCATCCTTCTTAAACATGGGAGACCAGAGCTGCACACAGTATTCCAGATGAGGTCTCATCAGTGCCTTGTATAAACGGTACTAACATCTCCTTATCTTTGCTGGAAATACCTCGCCTGATGCATCCTAAAACTGCATTAGCTTTTTTAACAGCCATATTACATTGGTGACTCATAGTCATCCTGTGATCAACCAATACTCTGAGGTCCTTCTCCTCCTCTGTTACTTCCAACTGATGTGTCCCCAATTTATAACTAAAATTCTTGTTATTAATCCCTAAATGCATGACCTTGCACTTTTCACTATTAAATGTCATCCTATTACTATTACTCCAGTTTACAAGGTCATCCAGATCTTCCTGTATGATATCCCGGTCTTTCTTTGCGTTAGCAATACCTCCCAGCTTTGTGTCATCCTCAAACTTTATTAGCACATTCCTGCTTTTTGTGCCAAGGTCAGTAATAAAAAGGTTAAATAAAGTTGGTCCCAAAACAGATCCCTGAGGAACTCCACTAGTAACCTCCTTCCAACCTGACAGTTCACCTTTCAGTACGACCTGTTGTCTCCCCTTTAACCAGTTCCTTATCCACTTTTCAATTTTCATATTGATCCCCATCTTTTCCAATTTAATGAATAATTCCCCATGTGGAACCGGGTCAAATGCCTTGCTGAAAGAGGTAAATTAGATCCACTGCATTTCCTTTGTCTAAAAAGTCTGTTACCTTCTCAAAGAAGGAGATCAAGTTGGTTTGGCACGATCTACCTTTTGTAAAACGATGTTGTATTTTGTCCCAATTACCATTGACCTCAATGTCCTTAACTACTTTCTCCCTCAAAATTTTTTCCAAGACCTTTCATACTACAGATGTCAAACTAACAGGCCTATAGTTACTCGGATCACCTTTTTCCTTTCTTAAAAATAGGAACTGTGTTAGCAATTCTCCAGTCGTACGGTACAACCTCTGAGTTTACTGATTCATTAAAAATTCTTGCTAATGGGCTTGCAATTTCATGTGACAGTTCCTTCAATATTCTTGGATGAAGATTATCTGGGCCCTCCGATTTTGTCCCATTAAGCTGTTCAAATTTGGCTTCTACCTCGGATGTGATAATATCTACCTCCATATCCTCATTCCCGTTTGTCATCCTACCATTATCCCTAAGCTCTTCATTAGCCTTAGTAAAGACTGAGGCAAAGTATTTATTTAGATATTGGGCCATGCCTGGATTATCCTTAACCTCCACTCCATTGTCAGTGTTTAGCGGTCCCACTTCTTCTTTGTTTGTTTTCTTCTTATTTATATGGTTATAGAACCTTTTACTATTGGTTTTAATTCCCTTTGCAAGATCCAATTCTACATGGCTTTTAGCCTTTCTCACTTCATCCCTACATGTTCTGTCCTCAGTAAGGTAGTTTCCTTGCTAAGCTTGCGCATCTTCCACTCCTTGTAGGCTTTCTGCTTTTTCTTAATTACCTCTCTGAGATGCTTGCTCATCCAGGCTTGAAGCTTGGTCTACAACCCCTGCCTATGTTTTTTTTCCCCTTTCTTGGGATGCAGGCTTCTGAAAGTTTCTGCAGCTTTGAGGGGTTTAGCAGGTCAATGCTCAAACCACTGAGCTATCCCTCCCCTCAATTTTATAGATGCTCAAACACAGTTTAGGTGCCTTTCCAATCAAAAATCTTCAAAATTTTAAAATTTGGCAGATTTTGAAATATTCTAGTTATATCATAAGCTGACCTTTCCTCTAATACTGCACAGTAGCCATGGCTGATGGGGAGCTCCATGTAATTTGAGTGCAGATAGCACAATGCCTAGTAAATAGAGGTAAATTTGAATTCAGTAGGGTGGGAAAGGGCCCTGTCTGGTCTCTGTTAAACTCTAACAGACGTTTAGGAGCATGAGCTTTCATGGGTGAATACCCACTTCGTCAGATTCATGTAGTGGAAATATATGCAGGCAAGGTAGAGATAATGAGGTAGTTCAATCAGGGAGAGTGAGGCCCTGTTCTCAGTTGAGCAGTTGAGGTGTGAAAACCAAGGGAGGAGAAACTGGTTCTGTAATTGGCAAGCCATTCACAGTCTGTTTAATCCTGAGCTGATGGTGTCAAATTTGCAGATGAACTGAAGCTCAGCAGTTTCTCTTTGAAGTCTGGTCCTGAAGTTTTTTTGCTGCAGGATGGCCACCTTAAGGTCTGCTGTAGTGTGACCAGGGAGGTTGAAGTGTTCTCCTACAGGTTCTTGTATATTGCCATTCATAATATCTGATTTGTGTCCGTTTATCCTTTTCCGTAGCGACTGTCCAGTTTGGCCAATGTACATAGCAGAGGGGCACTGCTGGCATATGATGGCGTATATTACATTGGTGGACGTGCAGGTGAATGAACCGGTGATGGTGTGGCTTATCTGGGTAGGTCCTGTGATGGTGTCGCTGGTGTAGATATGTGGGCAGAGTTGGCATCGAGGTTTGTTGCATGGATTGGTTCCTGAGCTAGAGTTTCTATGGTGCGGTGTGCAGTTACTGGTGAGAATATGTTTCAGGTTGGCAGGTAGCCTGTGAGCGAGGACTGGCTTGCCACTCAAGGCCTGTGAAAGTGTGGGATCATTGTCCAGGATGGGTTGTAGGTCCCTGATGATGCGTTGGAGAGGTTTTAGCTGGGGACTGTATGTGATGGCCAGTGGAGTCCTGTTGGTTTCTTTCTTGGGTTTGTCTTGCAGTAGGAAGCTTCTGGGTACACATCTGGCTCTGTTGATCTGTTTCCTTATTTCCTCATGCGGGTATTGTAGTTTTGAGAATGCTTAGTGGAGATTTTGTAGGTGTTGGTCTCTGTCTGAGGGGTTAGAGCAGATGCGGTTGTACCTCAGTGCTTGGCTGTAGACAATGGATCGTGTGATGTGCCCGGGATGGAAGCTGGAGGCATGTAGGTAGGCATAGCGGTCGGTAGGTTTTCGGTATAGGGTGGTGGTAATGTGACCATCCCTTATTTGCATCGTGGTGTCTAGGAAGTGGACCTCCCATGTAGATTGGTCCAGACTGAGGTTGATGGTGGGGTGGAAGCTGTTGAAATCGTGGTGGAATTTTTCCAGAGTCTCCTTCCCATGGGTCCAGATAATGAAGATGTCATCAACGTAGCGTAGGTAGAGAAGGGGCGTGAGTGGACGAGAGCTGAGGAAGCGTTGTTCCAGGTCGGCCATAAAAATATTGGCATATTGCGGGGCCATGCGGGTGCCCATAGCTGTGCCACTGATCTGGAGATATATATTGTCATTAAATTTGAAATACTTGTGTGTGAGGATAAAGGCACAGAGTTCAGCAGCCAGTTGTGCTGTAGCATCATCAGGGATACTGTTCCTGACAACTTGTATTCCATCTGTGTGTGGGATGTTCGTGTAGAGAGCCTCTACATCCATGGTGGCTAGGATGGTGTTTTCTGGAAGGTCACCAATGCATTGTAGTTTCCTCAGGAAATCAGTGGTGTCACGGAGATAGCTGGGAGTGCTGGTGGCATAGGGTCTGAGTAGAGAGTCCACATATCCAGACAGTCCTTCAGTGAGAGTGCCAATGCGCGAGATGATGGGGCATCCAGGATTTCTGGGTTTGTGGATCTTGGGTAGTAGATAGAATAACCCTGGTAGGGGCTCTAAGAGTATGTTGATATGTTCCGGTGTTAGTGTAGGGAGTGTCCTGAGTAGATGTTGCAGTTTCTTAGTGTATTCCTCAGTGGGATCTGAGGGAAGTGGCCTGTAGAAATTGGTGTTGGAGAGTTGTCTGGAAGCTTCCTTTTGGTAGTCAGACATGTTCATGATGACAACAGCACCTCCTTTATCAGCCTCTTTGATGATAATGTCAGGGTGGTTTCTGAGGCTGTGGATGGCATTGCGTTCTGCATGACTTAGGTTATGAGGCAAGCGATGTTTTTTTCCAGAGTTTCTGCCTGTGCACATCGGCGGAAGCATTCAATGTAGAGGTCCAGACTGTCATTTCGACCGTCAGGAGGAGTCCATGTGGAGTTCTTCTTCTTGTGCTGTTGGTAGGAGGGTACCTGTGTATCAGTGCGCTGTTCAGTGTTGTCCTGAAAGTATTCTTTGAGTCGGAGACGGTGAAAGTAGGCTTCCAGATCGCCGCAGAACTGTATCATGTTGGTGGGGGTGGCAGGGCAGAAAGAGAGTCCTCGAGATAGCCCAGAAGAAAAATGTCTGTCCTGAGTGTGTAGTTGGATAGATTGATGATATTGCTGGGTGGGTTGGGAGTATCATGGTTGTGGCCCCATGAGGCAGGTAGGAGTTTAGACAGCTTACAGTCTTTTTTCCTTTGTAGAGAGGTGAAGTGAGTAATGTCGATCTCCTGTCTTATTTTAGTGAAGTTCGTTTGTATGGAAGTTTGGTTATTAATGAGAGTCTCCAGGTTGGAGAGCTCTTTTTTGATGTTTTCCAGTTTGCTGTATAGGATGCTGATCAGGTGGTTCCTCAGTTTCTTTGATAGAGTATGGCATAATCTCACTGTGGTCTGTGTAGTATGTAGATAGCAGTGGATTTTTTACCTTTAGTCCATTTGGTATGATGTCCATCCGTTTGCATTTGGAAAAGAAGATGATATCTGTCTGTATTTGTGCATCATGGATGTAGAGGCTCTCTACATGAACATCCCACACACACATGGAATACAAGCTGTCAGGAACAGTATCCTTGATGATGCTACAGCACAACTGGCTGCTGAGCTCCGTGCCTTTATCCTCACACACAAGTATTTCAAATTTAATGACAATATATATCTTCAGATCAGTGGCACAGCTATGGGCACCCGCATGGCCCCGCAATATGCCAATATTTTTATGGCCGACCTGGAACAACGCTTCCTCAGCTCTCGTCCACTCACGCCCCTTCTCTACCTACGCTACGTTGATGACATCTTCATCACCATGGGAAGGAGACTGGAAAAATTCCACCACGATTTCAACAGCTTTCACCCCACCATCAACCTCAGCCTGGACCAATCTACATGGGAGGTCCACTTCCTAGACACCACGGTGCAAATAAGGGATGGTCACATTACTATCACCACCCTATACCGAAAACCTACCAACCGCTATGCCTACCTTCATGCCTCCAGCTTCCATCCCGGGCACATCACACGATCCATTGTCTACAGCAAGCACTGAGGTACAACCGCATCTGCTCTAACCCCTCAGACAGAGACCAACACCTACAAAATCTCCACCAAGCATTCTCAAAACTACAATACCCGCATGAGGAAATAAGGAAACAGATCAACAGAGCCAGATGTGTACCCAGAAGCTTCCTACTGCAAGACAAACCCAAGAAAGAAACCAACAGGACTCCACTGGCCATCACATACAGTCCCCAGCTAAAACCTCTCCAACGCATCATCAGGGACCTACAACCCATCCTGGACAATGATCCCACACTTTCACAGGCCTTGGGTGGCAGGCCAGTCCTCGCTCACAGGCTACCTGCCAACCTGAAACATATTCTCACCAGTAACTGCACACCACGCCATAGGAACTCTAGCTCAGGAACCAATCCATGCAACAAACCTCGATGCCAACTCTGCCCACATATCTACACCAGCGACACCATCACAGGACCTACCCAGATCAGCCACACCATCACCAGTTCATTCACCTGCACGTCCACCAATGTAATATACGCCATCATATGCCAGCAGTGCCCCTCTGCTATGTACATTGGCCAAACTGGACAGTCGCTACGGAAAAGGATAAACGGACACAAATCAGATATTATGAATGGCAATATACAAGAACCTGTAGGAGAACACTTCAACCTCCCTGGCCACACTATAGCAGACCTTAAGGTGGCCATCCTGCAGCAAAAAAACTTCAGGACCAGACTTCAAAGAGAAACTGCTGAGCTTCAGTTCATCTGCAAATTTGACGCCATCAGCTCAGGATTAAACAAAGACTGTGAATGGTTTGCCAATTACAGAACCAGTTTCTCCTCCCTTGGTTTTCACACCTCAACTGCTAGAACAGGGCCTCACCCTCCCTGATTGAACTACCTCATTATCTAGCTTGCCTGCATATATATACACCTGCCCCTGGAAATTTCCACTACATGCATCTGACGAAGTGGGTATTTACCCACGAAAGCTCATGCTCCAAAACGTCTGTTAGTCTATAAGGTGCCACGGGACTCTTTGCTGCTTTTACAGATCCAGACTAACACGGCTACCCCTCTGATACTCTGTTAAACTAATATGTCAAACAGGTAATAATCAAAAGCAAACTAATGGGGGTAAGAGCAGAAAAGGATTTGTAAAAAGCTGATTTTGGCAGCACTGAGAAGCAACTGTTATTCAAAGCGTAAGAGAAAAAATAAATCTAAGTCCAGAGGAAGGGGACAGGGCACTGGAAGGAAAGGCAGTGATGAGGAAGGACACTGTCCTTCCCTCAGACATGTGCTGCTCCAATTTAAGTCAGCAGGAGCTGTATGGTCATATCTGAGGACAGGTTTAGATCCAAATTGTGTGTAAAAGCAGTATAGGCAAGTGCAAAAAATTAAATGGCAGTAATAGTAGCATCTCATCCACTCACTCTAGATTCATGGACAAAAACTTATGGGTTTGGCTCTGACTGAGTCCATAACCTCTGGGTTCCAATTACAACAATATCCTCACTAGCTCTTACTTTTTTGTAGATTTGTCCCTGGAATAAGTGGTCATAGCGCTACTGAATCCGATCACATTGCTGAAATTGGATATACCAGGCATCATGTTGAACAAGATGAAAAAGAAAATTGTTTGGAAATTGATAGCACTCTCAACCAAGATGGAAATAAAGTTAGTCTGTTTTCTTTAAGGATTATTTAGGGGAGATTTGTTTATAATATACATAAAACAAAACATCATAACAAACCAAGTTTGCCTCCATATGTTATGAGACAATGAAGGCAACTTTAATTGTACTGTAAGGCTTGGATCCAGGTCACACTAAAATAGTGGAAAAATTTCCATTGACTTTAATGAAAATTGGAGCAAGTCTTAAATGGGCAAAATTCTACTGAATTCAATGGACTTAGACCTATGTAAAGAGGTACATTTTAGGCCCATAAATTTATTTACTTTCTCTACTGTCTTGTATAGAAAGACAATGGGTTTGATACGTCTATTGTTTCTATCTAGTTCAATATCCTGTCTGACTGCACTTGTATCAGTACCCGCTGCTTCAGAGGAAGGTGTATGAAACCCCAGAGTGTAGGCAACTTATTCTGTAATTGTAGAGGGGGAATTTTATTCCTAAACCTGGCAACTAGGGCCCAATCCAATTCCTCTACGAAAAAAACTCATTGGTTCCTGTAAGAGTTGGAGTGGGCCCTTAGTGGTTGAATTATGCCTTGATATCCACTTAATATAAAACAGCAGATGTTCTCATTATCTATATAAGTGTTTGAATCCTTTTTGATACATCTTGAGCTCAATTAAAAAAAATAAATTGTTCACCGAGACTGGCATACTAACTAAATCATTGTGTTTATATAACCGGGCAGCAATGCATGCTCCTCATGTATTGTTTTCTTTCATTTGATTGATCAAGTCTTAAGTTGTAGATGCTGATCAGTGGTGGACATGGACTTTATCCAAACTGGTAGAGCTCCTTGAAAAGTTTGTACCAAAAAAGGTGGAAAGCATTCAATGAAAAACTCTTGTATTCTCAATCAGCTTTACTATTTGTTCAAGTGTGCCTGTGGGCACAAAATTAACTGATGACATGTCCTGATACAAGCACCTTGCTTATTTTATTAGTATAAAATTTTTAAAAAGCACCTAATTCTCATTCTCAAAAGTGACTCAGGCACTTAATCTAAGTACCATTGAAAACAGTGGAAGCTACTGGAGTTAGATAAATCCCCATTGCAGATTCCAGGAGTGCAGTTAGGCCCATTCATAATAACCTCAAACAAAGCTGATTTCGCAACTTATTTTATTAGTTTAATCAAATATTGGACTAATTAGGGCAAAAATACTGTTTGTTTTTTTAAGTGTGAGACGCTGTACACTATTGCAACTTCACTTGTGTATTTGAATGTTAAAATATACACAGCAAAGCCTATCAATAGATCAGACAATGTTTATGTCCACTTCCTTCAGAGGTTAGTGTATAGTACAGAAAACATCTTGAGCCTCACTGTTTGCTTTCATAAAAACTTTGGATGCTACATACTTCTAACATGAAAAGAAATTTCAAAAAGAGTTTGTTATGTTGCAAAAAACCATTTAAAAGCTTGAATTTACAGTATTTCATGCAGCTATGAAATGTAACAAGGTTTACAGTCTTTTTAGAATGGTTTTTCGATGTTTCTAAATGCCACATCTCAGTAATAGTAACACATTCAACTCCTAAGTCTATTGGAAAAGTGGTAGCTGAAGTGCCGAAAAAGCATTGGTTTAAGCAATCATGGTTGAACAGAATTCTCATTGCAATATTCCTATTTTTCCAGAGTTGCTTTCCTTAAGGAACCAAAGGCTAGATTGCACTCACAAGTATCCCCGGGAAAGGAGAATGCAGCCTTATTTCTGACACCAACCTTTTTCTTAAGATGTTACAAACAGTTCTATCTAATGTCAAGGACTGTGTTGGGCGAGAGAACAGAGATGCACTGCTGTAGAGCTTACCTGGAAAAGCTAATACATGGAAAGGGCTCCTTCAGGGGCTTTCTAAAGTAACTGTACAAGAGAAATCCCTTGTATTGCAGCTCCATTACCAGAAAACAGGAGCAACCAGTGGGTCACAGAGCCTACACAGAGGTTTGGGTCCTCTCTATGGATCATAGTGGGTTCCTGAAGATCTTTCAAGAGGCACATGGCTCTTGAGTGTCTTCCAGGTTTGGGGCAGCACTCTGTCCTTTTATATTGTGTTTTTTGGGGCATAGGGATCACAAAACTGCTTCTCAACAGATTAAACAGAGAGGAACCCTGCAAGCGAGTTCTTGTGGCAATTACCTCCCACTTAAACTCCCTTGCTTGGTTTTACCATGGAAGGGTAGTGATCCAGCCCAAAGGGCTACTAAAGGGAAAGTAATAAAATACACCTCTACGCTGTCTTCAGAAGCCAAAAAAAATCTTACCACATTATAGGTGAAACCGCATTATATCGATCTTGCTTTGATCCACCAGTGTGCAGCCCGCCCGGAGCACTGCTTTACCGCATTATATCTGAAGTCATGTTATATTGGGGTAGAGGTGTTCAAGCAAAGGTTGTTCAGTAGAGTAGGACTTCAGCTACAGTGTTTAGTATCAGTAAGAGGATAGAAAAGAATAAGGGCGGAAATTAAAAGCAAAAGATCAAGCTCTACAAGAGCAGAACTCAGCATTCTGAAATTACATGTGTGTGTATGAAACCCACCCACCTTCTGGGTGTGGTGTTCCATCCCACCTAGTGGCACGGAGACCATTTAGAGAGAAAAATAAAATGAGTCTGCTCTACAACCTTAGCTAAACAGCAAGTTGGCTTTTAGCTCATGCTGTAGATGCTCATGCACTAAGCTCCAGAGGTCCCCAGTTTGATTCTGCCTGCTAGCACCAGGATCTGTCAGTATTATTTAGGATCAGAAGCAGCACATGGATCTCTCATGTCTGAAAAAGTTTGCACTTGTATCTATAAATATCTAGATAGTTTGCTTCTGCTCCTGAACACTGCTGCACTTTCAGAACCTCTTATAATTTTATTCTAGACTTGTCCCATGTTTAATTAAAATGCACATAGTATCTATTTTAGCACTGCAATTTACTTTCTATTAAGAGAAGCTCATTTATAATAATCTCTGGGGTGAAGGGTAGCAACAATCTGGCACACAGCACACTGAACAATCCTTTGTGAGAGGGGAAGTTTTGGGCAAGAGAATGGGGGAAAATCCCTATTACAGAAATGCTGAGTTCTCAGATTAAATTTTTACAGGTCCTCAACTGAACTGTCTTTTGTGACTGCATGTAAATCACTTGAGCACAAATGAGAATGGATAGGTTTATTGTTGCCCAGCCCTGCATGTGTGTATGAGAAAAGCTGGCTATGCGCAGAGTTGGCAACACCTATTAACATCAAACTTGGGCAATAGTAGGCAAGACTTGCTGGAAAAAAGAAACTTTTTTAAATTAAACAATTTCTTTCACCAGTGTTCACTTTCCTGTTCATGGCAGCATACTATATATTCCTGTGAAATAGTATTTATACCAGAAATCTGTGTGTTAGTCTTGGGAGCAGAATTCTGTGCAAATTAGGTTACCAGTCACATACCAAAATATGAATAGCAACTGCTCAGAACAATAGCTGCTATTGAAGCAATCCATCCAGTGAAATATTTCAATAAACCATTAGTTAATTTTTAAAAGTAAATATGTAAATATGAACAAATCCTAAATCCTAAAAAAAGCTAAAATGTGCAAGTAAAAATATTTGTTGTGAGTAGTTTACCCAGCGTTAATTTGAACTAAATAGCAAGAAGAGAACCTGTAGAAAGTTTTTTAAATGTCTTGGTACATCTATGAAGAGTTAATTCTACAGATAGTGACTAAAGTATGGATTTGGGGTTCCTCCCTCCATTGGATGTGGTGTATATTCAGAAATAAAGCACACATATTGGTTGTACTGACTTGGCATGATACTAAACACTAGCTTGTTTTAAAGTGAAGCACATCATCTGCTTCCATATCTGATGATGAACCAAAAATTCTGCTCTCATATGCTGATGTAAATCTAGCTGAAATCCACTAAAGTCAATGAAAAATTATTTACATCAGTGAAAAACTAAGATTATGGTATCTAATGGTATGCCTTTAAAGATGTGTTTTGAATATAGAAAGTTGGGTTTCTTTAATATATTTTTCCTGGCATAGATGCAAGATAAAAAAAACAAGCTAAAGGTGTTTTTAAACAGGGTTATATTTTAGCCTAGCTTCCTGAACCATGAGTGTAGATGGTGAGAGGGATGGTGATAGGATATGGAAACTATAAAATATGGAACTCAAGCTAGAGATGTTATCCTGACTCAACACTAGAGAAAGGGACCAATTTTTCTCATCAAGATAAAAGCCTGAACTAGGGGCCTGGAGGTAGTAGAAAGATGCATCACCTCAAAAGGAAGCCCTACAAAAAGTGTTATTCCTTAATAAAATATCAAGTTTCAAGCCAAACTTGTATTTAGCACATGAATTTCCTTTATTCTTCACCCACACAATGTTCATGTTTAGTAACCGATAAAGCGATGCAAAAGTAAAAACAGATTTATGAGGCACTTACAGTGCTCTGGCTCAAGTACGTTACAATCCGTAACTATATTATCAACAAGTAGAAATAGTGACCTGCTTACACTTGCTAAAATGCTTTCTTATACTGTCTATGCATCTCTATTTATTTAGGTTACTACCACATATCTATATTTAACAAGTGAAGTAGGTTTTAAAGTAGCTACTGCTAGGATTATACTAGTAAGCAGAAAAATATCTTGCTTATGTAAACAATGCACCTGGCAGGATGTGTTTTAATGCACTTTCAGCTATTTATTTCTCTTCATTTTCATAATCCTGAAAAAAGTAGACAGGGCCAGTAATTAGATGGTCTGCCAAAAACAGGGCCCTGAACACACCTGAAGTACTTCAATGACTAAAGTTCTCTCCAGAATGCTAAATTCACCAAGGGAGAAGAGGGCACACCAGGATTGTGTGTCCTGGTGGCAAAAACTGCAATGTCGATGGGGGTGAATATAGTTCTTCCTGTCATGACACACTTGCCTGTGTAACTGCTTCAGAGTAGTTTTTCGCATCCTGCCAATCCATTAAACCCTCATTTGCACTTATTAGAGTTTTCCTGTGTGGGAGCAAAATGAGCCATCAGCCCTTTGAATGCCTCCATCTGCACCTGCACATCAAGTGATTCAGATAAGACCACAGCTCCAGGTGCAGTCACAGAAACCCCTAAAAATAATTACTTAAACTCAGAGCTAGATAGAAACAGCATGTAACAGGTGCAAGAGTCAAGACATATAGCATTTTGGATATTGCTAGCAACATATCTTACCATTCCCCAAGAGAGTCATGGAAACACCTACATCCATGCTTGCTTGGAGTATCTGGCTAGCTATTGAATAAGCACAAATCAATCACACTACGATAAAGTGCCAAGCAATAATGGGTTCAAGGTGGGCAGCTGCAAAACACAGAGCTGCTGTCACCACTCAAAATTCAATATCACATCCCCACCCACCCACCAATAAGGTCCCCTTGAGGAGGATACCATTGCACAGCAATTTTATTCTGATTTACTTGCATCGCTAGTTGAATATAAGCACTTCCTTCAAGTTAAGACTTCATTGCAGGCCAAATAGTTGAATTCAGGTCAGGATGAACAGCAAATGTCCTGGAGAGCTCTCATGTTGAATTCTTCAACACACAAGCTCTCTGAGAGTATGTGTTTGGGATACCTCACCAGCCAGGGAATTCATAACAGTTCTTATATCAGTGATTCCTAGAAGCTTCTAACAGAGTATCTTTAGGGAAACAAAGTGTTTCCATGGGCTCCAATTATTAAATGTCCTTAACTGGATACATTTTAGTTGAATTTAGCACTCAAGAAAGGTGTAGGATGGGCACGCAGGTGTCCTGAAGTGTGACAGAAACCAAAGGGTGAAACTAAATATAAAAAGAATAGGAACGTTACTAGTTTCATAACCCAACATCAGTGAAATGCAAAAAACAAAGCCAGTATAAATGGTGGAAAGTATATCATCAAGTTTATAAACATTCTGAGTAAAAAAAAAATGCCAGCTACATATATGATGGTTCTCAGGATATCCAGGACTGTGAGCCACCTTGTTACTCCTGACTCCAGCACGGAGACTCTTGCTTGGGTTTAGATCAGAGAAGTGGTGCAGCCGAGGGATGTGCTGGTCGCAGCTTCTCGCCACCCCCATTGGCCTCGGACAGTGAACTGCAGCCAGTAGGATCCGCGATTGGCCAAACCTGCTAATGTGGCAGGTAAACAAACTGGCCCGGCCTGCCAGGGTGCTTACTCTGGTGAGCTGCATGCCAGAGGTTGCAGACCCCTGGTTTAGACGGATGTGAGCTCCTTAATGCCACAAGCTTGTTAGCCACTCAAGCACTCTCCTCTGGGTTGTACTAGCCCTTCCCTTGTAGATTAACAATAGGTTCACTCCAGTCCTTTGAAACATTCACTCATGAATCCGACACTAGCTACTCACAGAAATACCAGGTCTCTGGTCTCCAAAGGAACAATGTGCACAGCAGACTGTTAGATTTAGCTCAGGACCAGAACTTGGTTTAACATCACCCCTCCCCACCCCCAACCACAAATGAGTTTATTAGCAAAGACTAGAGATTTGGAGATAATGAGTAAGAATACTGGAAACATGAGTTTAGTCTCTGAAAAGCATGTTATGATTTTGTTTTATATGTAACCTTAACCTCCTATGTAAAGTTTTTCAAACGAAGTCTTCTATGGCATTTTCAGCCAAGGTTGGTTGAGATCCTGTTTTCATGAAGGTAAATACACAGTTTACTCCCTAGGTGCAGGATGAGGGGGTGTTACCTTTGACTTCTGCATATATCTTCATAGTTTGTTGGTCCTCAGAGACAGGATTACCACCTGTGGCTTGTTTTTCCTGTATGCTGCTTCTGTATTGACTTCACATCTTTGTTAATGTTTAGATTTCATATGTAAATAAGCATGCACTATGTTAGCTTACAATGCTTAGAGTCTCCAACAGTGAGATACACATTTCAGACCTCCTGTCTGGAAGAAAAACCTGTTTTTTCACCTCTGCTGGTGACTGTCCTGATTCAGACTTTAAAAACATTTTTAGTATGTGTAAATAGCTCCTTCTATAGTATCTGTGACTACATTTCACAATGCTATTGATGATCAGTGTTCCTTCAGCTTCCATTTAAGACCTCATATAACATTCTTTGGTGAACCAGAATGTACATACCAGAATCAACATATTCCTGGAACCCCCTTGCCAGTGAGTATTGAGTGGTTCTTGGGTAATAACATAGCTCTGTTACAATGCAATGATTAATAACCCACTAACAGTAGCATAACATTTATGCTATCAAGCAACCTTGTCTTCAAGCATATTCTATCTATGATATCTATTGTTTAACACCCCTTACTCTTCAATAAATGAATAAATATTATTTAAGTGTGGTGTCCCAAGTAAGGATGCAGTCTAGTTGGGAACTGCAGTTGCAGGGAACCACAGCTTCTGGAATTTACTCACACTAATCTGGAAAAAAAAAAGCAAGTGTATGCTAATAAGAATCACAAAATCATAAATGATCTGGAAATAGGGGTAAACAGTGGGGTGGCAAAATTTGCAGGTGATACAAAATTCCTTAAGATAGTTAAGAACAAAGCAGACTGAAGAGTTACAGAAGGATTTCACAAAACTGGGTGACTGAGCAACAAAATAGCAGATTAAATTCAATGTTAAATATAAAGTAACGAACACTGGAAAACATATTCCCGCCTAAACATAGAAATGGGATCTAAGTGAGCTGTTAACATTCAACAACGATCTTGAGTCATTATGGATAATTCTCTGAAAACATCTGCTCAATGTTTGGTGACAGACAAAAAGCCGGACAATGTTAGGAAACATTAGGCAAGGGATATGTATAAAACAGAAAACATCATACCACCATTATAGAAATCTATAGTAAACCCACACTTGAATACTGTGTGAAGTTCTGGTCACCACATCTCAAAAAAGATTTTAGAATTGAAAAAAGTACAGAGAAGGGAACAAAGATGATTAAGGGTAGGGAACAGCTTCCATATGAGCAGAGATTAAAATGACTGGGGCCTTTCACCTTGGAAAAGGCACAACTAAGGGGATATGATAGAAGTCTATAAAATAGCAAATTGTGTGGATAAAATGAAGTTATTTATTCTTTCACATAACATGAACTAGAGATCACTCAATTAAATTAATAGGCAGCAAGTTTAACACCAGCAAAAAAAAAGCATTTCCTCACACAATGCAGAGTCAACCTGTGCAATATATTTTCAGGGATGTTATGATGCATAAAACTATAATGAGGTGCAAAATAGAATTAGATAATTCATGGGGGAAATAGGTCCATCAATGGCTATTAGCCTAAATGGTCAGGGTGTCGCTGACCTCTGACTGACAAAAGCTGGGAGTGGATGTCAGGGGATGGATCGTGTCCTGTTCTGTTCATTCCCTCCAAAGCACTTGGCATTGGCCACTGTCAGAAGACAGGATACTAGATGGATCATAGGTCTGACCCAGTATGGCAGTTCTTATAACTGTATTTTGTGTTTTTGTTCCAGCATCATTGTGCTTCATTTAAATAAGAATCTCTTCTGATTCTTCCTGAAGAGATTACAGGAAAAGAGCTAAAGCATGCCTGCTTCTATCCATGCTTGGAGAAGACTCCGTGTAGGTGGATCTCACCCCTCCCATGCAGAATGGGTAACTAGCTGACTCCATGTCATGAGGAGACATCCCTTCCCCAGACGCACTGGGAGAAAGCAAAGTGGTCTGTGTTGTCTCTCTCACAAAGTCCCCATCCCAGCAAAGCTCTCTTAAGGGGGCTTCCTAATCAGTCATTGCCAGTGGGATCCTAGGTATCATTGGAGTTGCACAACCGAAGAGCAGGGTAGGAGCCGTCAGAGGCACAGGCTGGCGTGGGTCTCTGTGTGGATGGCTTCAATTTACTGTTCATCACATAGAATCCATGTAGATCCCTGGGGATTCAACATGTTTAGGGGAAGGCCCTGCAACTTAGTCCATGAAGAAAGTAGAGGTGGGGGAAAATCTTGCATCTGCAAGAATGACCAGGGAGCAACTCCACAAGGTGAACCCTGCTGAGATTTCTACCAGTTTAATAAGCTCCTGAAAGTTTTAATACAGAAGGGGGTAAAGTGAATAAGTTGTATTGGATGAATAATTAGAAGTTCATGGCCCATGCCACACATTGCTATAAATATGATCTGTGGAAATACTTTAGATAATCAGACAATAATATTTCCCTAATATACAAAACAGCATTTTTAGTGTTGAGGGTAGTTCCCCGCCCCAAAAGTTCAACTTTAAGGCTAAAATGTTGCTGATTTTTAAGCAGTTTGGAATATAAATTATTTTCAGAAGCATTTACAAGTTGTAGGCAACATCCTCATAGCCATCTTGCAACTTTTCAAAATTATTTTTAGGATTCTTTTGGAATAGTGTCTATTTACAAAGGAAAACCTAAAATGTATAATTGCAAACTAATAAAATAAGTTGTGATTATCATTTTAGCTGAATCAAAACTGGTATGAAACTAAAAACATGATAGTTTCCAGATGAGATAAATACTTTTTTTTTCCTCTGATGATATAACAATAAGTTCCATCTCTGATGTTTTTGACACGGTGTGCAGTTTTTGCTGACTGTTTTATATGCTGCTAGTTATTCTTCAGTTCCAAGAAAGAATGTATTGCTATTCTGGGAAGGCTGAGTCATATTTCTAAGCAGCTGAGGAAAGAAACATTTACATAAATCATGCTTTTTCTCCTTCCAGCCCTGGAGAAGTGTTGCCTGATCTTTAGATTGATTACTTAAGAATTCCCAGTTATTACTTAGAGGGTTTACAGGGTCTTGTCCCAACATCAGGCCCAGTGTCATTTAAATCATCATATAGTTGGGAAGCCCAATCAGGGCCAGCTCTAGGCACCAGTGTTCCAAGCATGTGCTTGGGGCGGCACTTTTCAGGGGGCGGCACTCCGGCTTTTTTGTTTGCTTGCTTTGGCAGCAGCACTCCAGCCCCTCTTTTTTAATTTATTATTTATTTATTTATTTAATTTTTTGCTTGGGGCAGCAAAAAAACCTGGAGCCAGCCCTGACCCCAATGTGCATAGTTGCAACACTCACACTATAGGAACTCTTATATTTTCAAATATAGTTTATGAATACATTTAGCACAATCACAAACACCCCAATTCTGTAAGGTAGGTAGAGATATCACAGAACGTACATCTCCACATCCATATACACTCACCTCCCTTGTAGAACAACCTGAAAAGTTAGCTATCATTTTCCTCATCACCATCATCACCAGTGGCCATCATTCTGGTACCTCCCAAGGGCTACATCTCTCTCTCCTACCACCGGTAGGCTGGGATACCGCTTCTATAATATGTTACGCTGATGCCACTATGTTCGATGCATATTCAGTAGGGGATTTTCCTCTCTTCCTTATTTGTATTTCCTCACCTTACTAATGCTGGACTGTCTTTTTTCCTATACGTTAGTATATCAGTGATCTGAACTCATTATCATAATGTCCATTCATTACCATAGCTCTTTTGTGATGAGGTGTCACATGTGTTATTTCTGTCCTAACTGGTTATTTTGGTTCTTTCCAAGTTCCCAGTTGTGGTGTAAGTGTGGTGTACCTGTTAAGTTTAAAAGGGTATGAACCTAGGAAGGCCCCTATGCCAACCTACTTCAACACATCCTCTAAGTTAAAGGTTGAAGCCATATTATGGATCTTATGCTTTAGCTCATCACCATCTATCCAGGTGAAAGGTCAAACATATGTATGTTAACTTTGCCTTAGCTCAACATACAGGAGGTGTCCTGTAGGTCCCATGCATTACAGCCAACATATACTCTAATATAAACCTAATATAATAAAAAAAGTAAACCGATAAGAAAACAACACATATATGCAAACAAGCAAGTTAGCCTTAGATGTATCTCAAGTACCTGTTATGTACATCAGTTTTTTGGCAGGCACTTCTGTAGTTGAATCATGTACCTGTGATCAGGACTTCCCCTTAAACTCTATTTTCAGCTCCCCAAATATCTGGGGTTTTCTGTTGGGCCATTTATCTGTGCAGAGTTCATAGACTCAAGCCTTAGGCTAACTTTCTGAAACTAATGTCTTACAGGATTTGGGCCTGTAGGTTTCTTGCATTGCTGCTGAATATAATGCAAAGCAGAATATAATAAAGGCAAGCTAGCCCACTACAGGAGTTATTTTTTGTTTTCCCTTTTTCCTTGCTGTCCTAAAAAACTGGCAAGGAGCTGGAATATAAAAGGTGAATTTGTGAAATGTTTAGTGGTCATGAAAGTGAGGCATCATTCATATTACTCCTGTTTGTAAACAAGAACCATGCAAACATCCCAACATGGTCAGGGCAATTCACCTTAAGTCAGAGCTGCTTCTTGCCAAAGACCACAGTTGGGAAAGAATAATCCACAAGTGCTTTGCATATCAACCTGTAATTTAATTAAAAGTTTTTCCACTTGGATGCCACAAAAAGCATTAGACATAGTCACTTGAAGAGTTTTATACAGTTCTCTCTCCCCAGATGAAAAAAGTCACTGGACTAGGTCCATAACTTGGATTTAAGTTCTGTGTTGCAATGCATAACTTTAGGTGCCCTGCTACCTAACACAGGATCTGTACATAATGCATGGGGAAAGATAGATGCCTAAGAATGTGATCCACAAAAGTCAGCAAGCTGAGCAGGCAGCTGCCTGAGCTAGCCAGTAGGAAATGCTGAAGGATGGTCCCTCATTAAGCTCAGCCCCTCAAGGGGACTTAGATGTCTCTCTCTGCTCAGGATTCACCTTCTCCTGCAGTTATGTGCCTAATCCCTTTCTCTCAAAAAAGGAGAAAGGTGCCCCTTCTGCCACGACCTTTAGCATAGCGGTTAGAACACTTATACAGAGTGAGAGATTTCCAGTATCCCCTCTGCTTGATTTGGAGCAGGGATTCAGACCCATGTCAACCACCTTTTCGGAGCATACCCTAACCACCGGGCTATGGGCTATTGCAGTATATATAAAGGGTGGGGCTTTCAATTTCTCCTGTTGAAGATGTCCCATTTTGTACGAATAATTAAATATTCATTGGACTAGGGAACTAAACAAATACTTTGTCTCAGTCTTTAATGAGGAGCTTAGGGATAATGGTAGGATGACAAACGGGAATGAGGATATGAAGGTAGATATTACCACATCTGAGTTTGGCTTCTAACTCGAACAGCTTAATGGGACTAAATCGGGGGGCCCAGATAATCTTCATACAAAAATATTAAGAGGAACTGGCACATGAAATTGCAAGCCAATTAGCAAGAATTTAATGACTCTGTAAACTCAGGGGTTGTACCAAATTACTGGAAAAAAGTGATCCAGGTAACTACAAGCCTGTTAGTTTGACATCTGTAGTATGCAAGGTCTTGGAAAAAATTTTGAAGGAGAAAGTAGTTAAGGACATTGAGGTCAACGGTAATTGGGATAAATTACAACATGTCTTTACAAAAGGTAGATTGTGCCAAACCAACCTGATCTCCTTTTTTGATATGGTAACAGATTTTGTAGACAAAGGAAACACAGTGGATCTAGTTTATCTCAATTTCATTAAGGCATTCGATACGGTTCCACATGGGGAATTATTAGCCAAATTGGAATAGATCGCCATCAAAATGAAAATTGAAAGGTGGATAAGGAACTGGGTAAAGGGAAGATTACAACGGGTCATACTGAAAGGTGATCTGTCAGGCTGGGGGGGAGGTTACTAGTGGAGTTCCTCAGGGATCTGTTTTGGGACCAATGTTTTTATTGGCACAAAAAGTGGGAATGTGCTAATAAAGTTTGTGGATGACACAAAGCTAGGAGGTATTGCCAATACAGAGAAGGACTGGGATATCATACAGCAAGATATGGATGACCTCGTAAACTGGAGTAATACTAATAGGATGAAATTTAATAGTAAAAAGTGCAAGGTCATGCATTTAGGGATTAATAAGGATTATTGTTATAAGATGGGGACGCATCAGTTGGAAGTAACAGAGGAGGAGAAGGACCTTGGAGTATTGGTTGATCACAGGATGACTATGAGCCACCAATGTGATAAGGCAGTGAAAAAAGCTAATGTGATTTTGGGATGCATCAGGTGAGGTATTTCCAGTAGACATGAGGAGGTGTTAGTACCATTATACAAGGCATTGGTGAGACTTCATCTGGAATACTGTGTGCAGTTCTGGTCTCCCATGTTTAAGAAGGATGAATTCAAACTGGAACAGGTGCAGAGATGGGCTACTAGGATGATCTGAGGAATGGAAAACCTCTCTTATGAAAGGAGACTCAAAGAGCTTGGCTTGTTTAGCCTAACCAAAAGGTAGCTGAGGGGACATATGATTGCTCTCTACAAATATATCAGAGGAATAAATACCAGCGAGGGAGAGGAATTATTTAAGCTCAGTACCAATGTGGACACAAGAACAAATGGATATAAACTGGCCATCAGGAAGTTTAGACTTGAAATTAGATGAAGATTTCTAACCATTAGAGGAGTGAAGTTCTGGAACAAACTTCCATGGGGAGTAGTGGGGGCAAAAGACATCTGGCTTCAAGACTAAGGTATGTCTGCACTACCTGCTGGATCAGTGGGTAGTAATTGATCTAGACAAGGCGCAATACATTGATCCCTAAACACTCTCCCTGTCAACTCCAGAACTTCACCACCAGGGTGAGAGGTGGAAGCGGAGTCCATGTCGGAGTGGCGGCCGTTGATCCCGCACCGCGAGGACGTGAAGTCAGTCAATCTAAGTTGATCTAAGGTACGTCAACTTCATCTATGTTATTCTCGTAGCTGAAGTAGCGTATCTTAGATAGTTTCTTCCCCCTCCCTGCCCCCAGTGTAGACCAGGCCTAAGCTTGATGAGCTTATGGAACGGATGGTATAATGAGATTGGTCTTTGACTATTAGCAGTAAATATGCTCAATGGCTTGTGATAGGATGTTAGATGGGGTGGGATCCAAATTACTATAGAGAATTCTTTCCTGGGTGTCTGGCTGGCGAGTCTTGCCCACATGCTCAGGGTTTAGCTGATCACCATATTTGGGGTTGGGAAGGAATTCTCCTCCAGGACAGATTGGCAGAGGCCCTGGGGGGGTTTCGCTGTCCTCTGCAGCGTGGGGCACAGGTCAGTTGCTGGAAGACTCTCTGCACTTTAAAGTCTTTAAATCATGATTTGAGGACTTCAGTGGCTCAGACACAGGTTTGACACAGGAGTGGGTGGATGAGATTTTGTAGCCTGCATTGTGCAGGAGGTCAGACTAGATGATCATAATGGTCCCTTCTGACCTAAAATTCTATGATTCTAACTGCATGTGGGTTTCCCATATTCCGGGTGAGTGCTCTAACCAGTTAAATAAAGGTTAAAAGAGTGACAGCACCATCACCCTCCCTTTGTGCAGTTCCCAATTCATTAGGTAGACCCTGAGACCCCCTTCTGGATTGTGCCCTGCAGCCCAATACATGGGAGAAGACCAGGGCTTAGGTATCAGGACTGAGGTGGCTGTGCACATGCTGAGCAGTAGATGTTTAGGCACCTAAGGGACTTTTGCAGCTGAAATATAGGTGCCTAGGTTTTAGGTGCCTACAGGGTTAGGTGGCAGTTGAGCAGGAGTTTAAAAAATATAAATTTTTTATTTAGGCACAAAAGGGTCAGTTAGGTGCATAAATCCCTTTGTGGATCTAACCCATTGTGCTGGAATTCCATACTTGCCACAACATTCTTATTCAGACCAGCAAAGCAGAATTGCTTGTGTCTACCAGGATGGGAGACCTACTCAAGACACATAGCTGAACAACATCTTACAACCCTGTTAGTTTTGTAAAGAAATGGACAACAACATGTTAGACACATGTGATTTCCCAGTTCAAATAATGAGTTTGTTAATCATGAGAAAGCTGAGTGTTTGGTTTTCGTAAATAAAAGGCTTACCATTGAAAACACGAATGTCAATTGATTTAGAGAAAAAAAAATTACTACAACATATCATTTTGTGATGTCATCTCCTGAATTTAACAATAGGATGATTTCTAAGTCACTGGTAAGCTTAGGCGTGACTTCATGAAATCCACTTTATGATTTGAAGTATATGTCAATTTTTCCCCCCTCTTTAGTGATAAAATTCTACATGCTGTGATTGACGTCTTACTCACACTGGTAACATTTTTCACATCAACCTACATCCACTGAGAAAAATGTAAATCCTATATAACCATATTTCAGTAATTTAGATCTTCCCCTTAGTCATTGAAATCTGCTTTTCACTTGAGCACTGTTAAAGTTTTATTGAGTTAAAACTTGAAAGATTACATTTTTATTTAAATTTCTAAACTTGAAGAACCCATAGGTATCTCAAGAATAATGTTTCCTTAAAAATGCAGAGAGGACAAGTCAAGTGGCTTGGGAACAGCATTGCAAACTACGACGAAGGGATCTAGGTCTGGGAATGGCCTGAAATAATTCAGGATTGTGTTTAAAAGAATATTTTTTTAAAACAGAAATGAAGAAGATTTTAAGGCATCTACATGTCCATGGAGAATCCAAATTCTTGTAATCAGAGGTCTCTCAGAACCTATGAGTCCTATAACTTCTTTAGGTAGTAGTGTTGTAGGAATAGGAATATAGTACAGGCCTACCTGTAGTACATTATTTGCTTTGCCTAGAATCAGCTGGAATGGTGACCAGAACACCGAGAGAGAACATTTACAATAAATGTAAGAAATATTCCTCTCTCCTCTCATCACTGCTCTCAGAGCCAGATCCCTTCAAGTTGAAGGCAGTGGAAGTTTTGCTGTTAACTTGAATGGGAGCAGCACTCAGCCATTAGATACCCTCTTATTTCTGATTCCCCATACCAGTCTTCATCTGCTGTAATAGTAAATACTAAAAAAGAATTTACCCTTGCCATGCATTATTGGGTCATCATTGGGTTATCACCTTGCCAGCAGCACTTACCATTAGGGTTTGCACTGAGATAATATGAAGCTGAATATAGTTAGTCCAGTCAACTTCAATATCTGGTTAAATTAAAGATGAAAATAGAGGTCAGAGTCACATATAATGAATATCTAGACCAAAAATATCTATGAATATGTTCTTCTCTACAACTTCTAACTTGATATCCACAACTTGCTCCCATGATGAGGGATTATTTCTTTTAAACTAACATTATGTGCAAAGCTGGTGTATAAAAGAGAAAACACATTCATATTCTTGTTACCTCATCTTCCCTCTCACCAATCCCCATCACATGCTTGTTTCATCTACTTATAGCTTGCTATTAACCAAGATCTAAATTCCTTGAGGCAAGGACTGATTTTTAACTACATGTTTATATGAATCCTAGCAAGCAGGGTCTGAAACTGGATTAGTATCTTTGGCATTATTATAATACAAATAATGTATTATAACAACCACCAACTGCAATTGTATGTGTCTTATTACTTCTTGCTCTTCTGTTAACTTTAAATTTAACATTCCTCGAAAGGAAGATAATATCATCCAGGGTAATTCAGTAAACCAAATACTTTAATTGTAAATAGGAGAACAGGTTAATTCATACCAATGTTTACAGGTTACACACAATAAAATTGTAAGTGCAAAATGTCTACATAATTACCAGTTATTACTATTTCATTTAGGTAAATTCTTCTTGAATAAGATCACACTGTCTGAAGGTAACCACACTATAGCAGAGTGGCCCAGGATAGAGATATAAGGGAATTTAATAACTGGCACTCATATTGCTGAAATAATGTACTCATTCATTTTACAGCCATGATGAACCTTTCTTATCTATAGAGATCATGTCACATATATATAAAAAGAAGATGCCATGAATCAGTGTGGTAAATCTTGACTGGCAGACTCAGTGCAATGAGAGTTGCAGTCACTTATCTGCTCTAATTTTGGGAGAGCAGATATTATATTCAGAGATACTCAATGGAAAGAGTATCTGAGCGGTAGCCATGTTAGTCTGGATCTGTGAAAGCAGAAAAGTGTCGTGTGGCACCTTATAGACTAACAGACATATTGGAGCAAGAGCTTTCGTGGGTGAATGCCCACTTCATCGGATGCATGGGACAAAGTGGGTATTCACCCACAAAAGCTCATGCTCCAATACGCCTGTTAGTCTATAAGGTGTCACAGGACTCTTTGCTGCTTTCAGTGGAAAGAGTGCAGTACATGTCAATGGGCTCTGGTTCAGGCATGTACTCACAATGGTTCTAGCCTTATGGCCAAAGAAACCTTCTATACTATTACTAGCAGGGCCGGTGCAAGGAAGTTTTGCCTAGGGCGCGAAACTTCCACCTTGCGCCCCCCCCCAGTCCTGCAGCAGCTCCCCGCCCCCGTGGCAGCTCCCCACCCCATGGCCTGAGGAGCCCTGCGGTACCTCCTCACCCCCCAGCTCACCTCTGCTCCGCACCCTCTCCAAGCAGGACTGCGCAGTGGAACCCCTGGGCTGGTGGCTGCCAGCAGCGGTGTGCTGACCCAGGGGACCTCCCTGGGTTGCCAGCGGCGCGCCAGGGCAGCCCAGAGGATTCCGGGGGCCTGGGGTCTTCAGCGGCGGGGGGCCCCTGCTTTGGCGGTAGTTCGGCGGTGGGGAGCCCTTCCGCTCCGGGACCTGCCACTGAAGTGCCCCGGAGACCCACCGCGGGGCCCCCCCACCGCTGAATTGCCACAGAAGCAAGACCAGCTACCGAAGTGCAGCCGGGTCTTCAGCGGTAATTCTGTGGTGGAGGGCCCCGCCGCGGGTCTCCGGAGCACTTCAGTGACTGGTCCCAGAGTGGAAGGGCCCCCCGCCACCGAATTACCGCCAAAACTGGGCTGCATGTCTGCAGCGGGTCCCGCTTTGGCGGTAATTCACAGGAGGGGGGTCCTTCTGCCCTGGAGCGGAAGGACCCCCCCGCCAGCGAGGACCGGGAGCAGAAGAAGCTCCAGGGGCCGGGCCCCGCAAGAGTTTTCCGGGGCTCCCGGAGCGAGTGAAGGACCCCACTCCAGGCGCCTTGAAAAACGCTCGTGGGGGCCTCTGCGGGGCCTGGGGCAAATTGCACCCCTTGCCCCCCTCTCTGGGCAGCCCTGCTGGCGCGCTGACCCAGAGGAAGCCCTGGGCTGCCGGCAACGGCGCCCTGACCTGGGGGACACCCTGGGCTGCCAGCTGCCGCGGCAGCGCCCTGATCCGGGGGGCCCCTGGCCTGCCAGTTGCCCCGGCGGTGCGCGCTGACCCAGGGACCAAGTCAATGCGCCTCCGCGGCAGCCGGCAGCCCGGGGTGTCCTGACCCGGGGGGACACCCTGGGCTGCGGGCTGCCGCGGCGGCACCCTGACCCGGGGGGACACCCTGGGCTGCCGGCAGCTCATACTCCATCTTTGTCCCAGCAGCAGCTGCCGGTCTACCATTTAAAAAAAAATTGAGGGGCGCTTTTTGGCACCCCCAAATCTCGGCGCCCTAGGCAACCGCCTAGTTCGCCTAAATGGTTGCACCGGCCCTGATTACTAGTAGCAAGGAAAGTACAAGTGCACAAACATTAGTAAAAACCCATCCTTTGACAGCATGGTATATTCTTTTGTTGCCAATGATGAGAAGATTTTTCAGAAGAAATAAGTGGAGCTAAGTTTAAATGAATGGAAAAGGGGCTTAAAATCTGAAGAAAAAAAAAAGTACATTCTTGTTCATTTGCATTTAATGGTAGACATTTTATTCAATAGTGAATACAAGAGAGAGTTCTGTGTAAGTGGTGCACACGCATAATGAATCCCTTGTAGAATCTAACCCCAACCAATGTAAGTTAACTAACATGCACCAGAGAGACTTTCTACCATCCCATATTTTATAGATTAGCCATTATCAATAGCTAATAATGATACAGAAGCTTGCAATTTTCTCATTTTAAGTATAGCAGGAAAGTTAATACAGAAAAATGAACTTGCTTTATTTCCCAAACCCTAAACAACTATTACATCAGACCTGCCACACACAGCACATTTCCCTAAAACTTCTACACAGCCAGCAGAAATCAGCCTGCTCAAATCCACATACCTGGTGGGCTTCCTATGCTTGTCAATGTTTCAAGTCCCAGAGTACAAGTCTACAGGGCCGTCTTTAGGCATAGGCAACACAGGCAGCTGCGTAGGGCACCTGAAAATTTGGGGCACCACTGGGTCTTAGTGTCCACCGCTTGTTTTCCTATCCCTGTTCTGACCCTTCCTGCAGGCTCCCACAGATGGCTGCTCTAGCCTGGTGAGTCTTCCTTGGGAGGGAATCTAGTAGTTAAAAGTGAAAAAACCTCCAGCCTGCCAGACCTATTAGTACAACATTGAAACTGTTGAAGAGACATTCAAGGGGTAATAAAGCCATTTAACAGGCATTTGCCAACCCCAAGGTATATACTGACAGGTTTCAGAGTGGTAGTCCTGTTAGTCTGTATCAGCAAAAACAAGGACGAGTCCTTGTGTCACCTCAAAGACTAACAAATTATTTGGGCATAAGCTTTTGTGGACTAGAACCCATTTCATCAGATGTCCACGAAAGCTTATGCCCAAATAAATTTTTACACTGTCAGTTTCTGACTTTACTGACAAAAACAGTTGTGCATTAATGTAATATTTACACAGAACATGTCAGTCTACAGGACCTTAGTTTAAAATTTGCTTTAACAATATTTCATTAGTGAGCTGGTGAAGATTATAAAATCACATTTCTAAAAAATGCTTGCATAGAGATTTAGATGCACAATCATCTTTAGCCTTAAATGTGTGGATCTTCAGACATAGTTTTTTAAATAAATCCTTCAAAAGACCTCCCTTATCTAAAATACACATTTTAATTACTATAGTTAAAAAAAAAAAGTGCTTCCAAGTCTTCCTGTCCTTTCTGTCCATCCCTTCACCACCTCTCCCCCCATTCCCCACTGAAGAGAGCCCTTAAAGGGACAACAGTCCTTCCCTTCCAGATAGCTGGACAAAGAGTTCCCTTTCTTTACTTCTGACCATCCGACAAACTAGTTTTAAAAGAACCCTCCAGCAAAATCAGTACCTTAGTAAGACAAAATCCTTGTTATACCTAAAATCTTTGGAAACATATTATTTTAAAGTTGGTGAAATTTCATAACCATGTCTCTTGTTATGGAGATCACACAAAGTAAATTACTGTTCCCTTTTTCTAAAAGCAATGAACATTGTTATGAACACACTAAACATCTCTGATTAATTTAAAAGAATGTCTTTGTTTCAGTGAGTTAAATATGTAGTAATCTGGAATGCTGGCTTAAGATTTGAGTATATTTAAAATATAAATTCAACTTAGAAATAGTGATGAAGAAAATGTAAACCAGAGAAGAGCTGCATCATGTATTCCATTATATGTAATGTTGTATTCAGCAGGACAGCTGACTCACCCTTACTATGAAGTTTTTGCAAATAAATCTGACAAACTTCAGGGCATATCAAAAAACCTGTGACTGACATTTTTTATTCCCAAATTTTAGTGCTTTTAATTAGGTACTTTCTTCATGTCCATTCTACATGAGGGAGAGTGCATGGAAGTCTCTGCGGGGAACTGTGACTCTCCGCCACCATGAGGCAGGCTGGGCATCTCATTATCCTTTGCTGTCAAGTCCCTCCTCCCCCTCCCCCACCAGGCTGTGAGCTTGGGCTGCCATCCGGCATAGGGGCACCAGTTTAATAATACTGCGTAGGGCCCCATAAATCCTAAGGATGGCCTTGCAAGTCTATCCTATTACGTACAAGCCAAATACCTATATTCCTGCCACAGCTTGGATTATATCACTACCAATATTCCTTACCTGATGTTGCCAACAAATGCTGTCAATCTGAACAAAATGCAGTGGTAGGATTGTAAAAGTTGCACAAGAAATAAAAAAAATAATAATAATAAAAAAAAACTTAGATGTATTAGATAGTCAACTCTCCATAGTCAAGTTAATGTATGTATTTTATATAAATACTGTACTTTGGTACAGCCAATGGATTTTAATAAAATTCTTGCCCTCTTTTTAGGAGATAGAGATCTGTCCCTCACAAAGTTACTATATATAAAGTGGGCCTGATTCACCAGTTACACCAATTTTACATGATTCAACTCCTTTGCTTTCTCTGTAGTTACACATGTAAAACTAGAGTAACTGTGGTGAATCGGACCTAATATATAGTTTAGGCCCAGTTCTGCACTCCATTGCACCTTGTATCCTCATTTTCACCTCAAAGTGAAAAGAAATGAAAAACCCAACTCACTCAGAAATAACCCACTTTGCCCTCAACTTTCCATAATTGTTAGTGACTACATCATGGGGGGAGGGGAAGGGGGAAGAACAGGACAGTGCGGGGCGGGAGGCGGAATGTCAGAATTGTTTTAACTTTTTTCAAAATTATATGGATACATTTTTCCCAATATTCAAGACATTCTAAGCTACATAAGATGCAAGGCACTGAAGAATCAGACACATTTTATGTATTATGTGTACATACTTTTAGTTACCTGAGTAGTTCCACTGAGGTTAATGGGGCTGCTCACATGCTTAAAAGTTAGCATAGTATCTAAGCACATGCCTGATTCAAGGCCCTTGTTATCCAGTACAATATAGCTGCAGTATTGAAGTTTTTTTTCCTTAAAAAGAAAACAGAGCCCTTTGGGATTTGGACACGATAGGAACCAAGGAGTAGGTTTTTTCCTTTGTTTAGTAGTGAAAACAGTGCATATTTTCCCAAAAAGCCGTAGCTGAGAAATTAGCCTCAGCTAATCTATCGTGCCTTGATACATTTCAGTTCATATGGGATATCAGCTGCTACAGACAGGTTCCCAATATATGACTATGTAATAAAAGCAACATGCTCCCTGTAAATTAAAGCATATGGACTGTGGCTTGAATGTCTGAATGATTAACTATTACAATCATTCAACAAAGACAACTAAACTTTTTTATAGCCAAATTCGTAGCTAGTGCACCTGAACAGATATGTGAGGTATGAATATTACAGAGCAGCTCCAAGGAGGCTCCAGCCACTAGGCTGAAATAGCCTTTTTATCCCTTGGTGTGGCCCCTGCTACAGGAAGGATTGGAAGATCCATACCACACTTCTCTACGCCTATCTATGGTCTACCGTCACCTGTAAAGAAGAGTAAAGGTTTTGTGCTGTGTACGAGTTGCACGTCCTTTGCATGGGCCCCAAAACAGCAACTCCATCTTCTCTGCAATGCTAAGCCTTCCACTGCTTAAGCAGAAGGGGCAGGATTTATTCCTTGGTGAATCAGAATGATAATACTTACTCATCTTTGTAAAAGTACTTTGAGAGCTACTATATTGTACACAATACGCACAACTCCTTTTTACATGTGGCAGAGAGAGTGTAAATGGTTTGCCCAAGATCATACAGAGAATCAGATACAATGTGGAACTGCCTAAGGTAATTTCTAGCTCAGCACACAAAACCAGCAATAATCTGTCTGGTTTTGGTGCTGGATTGGCTATCTGAGTGGATGATGATTAGACTTTTGTTATGGTCACACCTTACCTCTTCTGATCTGAGGCCACCGATCATCTTTTCTCCAATCAGGGCAAGGGGTCTGTCTGAAACCCAACCAACTCAATCAGTTCAGCTGATGACTATTGACTGAATATTAGAGTTCTCCTTTGCCCAGTATGATAGCCTTAAAACATTCCCTCACTTTGGACCCCCTCCACAAGAGACCAAGATACACAGAAGGTCTGTAACAAGGGACCAGTTTTAAGAGCTGTGTTCCGAGTTTGGCCAATTGTGGCATACATAATTAATGAAATCCCTTATCATAGCTTAGTTGGTAGCAAAGAGGTTTTTCTTGTTGATCAGCATCCACAAGGCCCTGAGAAGTGGAATTGTAAGAAAGGCAGCTTGATGAAGCCACATTGTCTCTATTTGGAGAGAGTCAAATATTCCATGCTGCAAGGATTCTTCCATCAACTTAGCTGGCAAGATCAGATTTAGAATCAGGAGGATTAGGGGTTTCAGTAGAAGCATGTCAAAAGGCAACAAAATAAGAAAATCCTCTCTTCTAGAGTTCCAGTCAGATTTGGCTAGAGAATGGAGATCAATTGTAGCAGAAGTCCAGAGAGTGAGAGAGCAAGCCTTAGAGACCAGAAGGACAGTTCTCTTATTTTGGTATTTAAGATTGGTATCTCTTAAAATGTAAGAACATGGAGGCAACAGAGCATGATGGCAATGAGCTCTGCCCTGATCTTTCAGTATCATTTTTTACACAAGTTGATTTGCTAGTCTGAGGCTGGCAAATCATAATACTTACTGTAGTGCCATAGAAGAAAGAAGAATAGACAGATGCACCAAATTAGAGTTTCTGATAAGTCTGAAAAGAATCCTGTGGCACCTTATGGACTAACAGACATTTTGGAGCATGAACTTTCATGGGTGAATACCCACTTCATCAGATGCAACACGGCTACCCCTCTGATACTTGATAAGTCTGAATTAGTCTTGTTAAGAGTAATAAGAGGATAACAAAACCTGGGGATATTTTTCTTTGAACTTTTTCTCCTCAGAAAGATAGAGGAAAGATCAAATAACAGACCAAATGAGAGAAAGAATTAGAGAGAATGAACTAAAATAACAGCAAATACATTGTTCATATAAGGAAACCTTTATCTTATTTTACCTCACCTTTCTAGAGAGACATAGTTATTTTATTAAATGCACTTTCCAGTTTGCTTGTTGAAACAAGCAGAAATCAGAGATTCAGGTAACCATGTAAATTTTCACATGCTTTGCTGATGGACTGGGAATGGTCCACAAGGGATATTACTTTACCAGTATCACTGGTAAGTATTGGTAAATATCAGTAAGATAAGACAGTATTGTTGTCTATAGAAGATTGATTTTTAGATTGTTGCTGGAACCCAATAAATGCCTCATGAACCTATAAATACAATTTCAAACATGCCGTGATGAAGTAAATAGACTTCATAATTACCATGCAAGTTTACTGTGAAATCTCATTAGAATACTATTTTGTTCCATTAAGTAAACTGAGCACAGTGGAATCACCATGAGACTTCGTGGCAAATCACAAGTCTGCATGATCATTTGCATGCCAAGTCATTGGAAATGGGCTAAAACTAAGTTTACATGGGTGTGCCATATTATGGCTATTTAATTATGTGGACACACTGGACTGCGTCAGCTGGAATTCCTCCTGGGGTTCTTTATGCAGCATGACTCCTCCACATCTGGGCAATTTGTATCTTAAAATCCACTAATAATCTAACCCAGAAAGTTGAGGATTAACAAATTTACATTACAATGTATTTTTAAATGTTGCTGCACTATTGGATATTCTAATGTTGTATTTCTACTAAGTATAGTCAGATGGAAAAACACACACACACACACCACTGCCTTCTTAAATTTAGAAATGAAGCATACAAGCAGGCAAATACGGAAGTTACAGTTGAATGCAACAAAATTAAATTACTGTAGAAGTTGTTGTGTATCTAATATTAAAGTTGTATCTAATACGTTTTCAATCTTAACTATTTTATTTAGTTCACCAACAAACAAGCATGTACCTTGATCTCTGCCTGGGAAAGTAAATACTCAGTGCTGTAATAAGCATCAAACATTGAAAAATTCTGATGGCCAACATTGCTCTTTAGTCTCTACAAAGAGTACAAATTGAATTAAATTATTTTCCACAGTAATATTTGTAGAATCTTAAAAGAGCAACTATTCCCAAAAGCAATTTGGTCTCTGTTTTTAATATTAGATACACAACATGTTTAGATCATTCAAATATATTTACAAGCTTTACCTATGGAGCCGCCATAATGATACTAGTCAGCATTTGTATAGACATTTGCATTTTCAGAGCTCTTACACACACTAGTTACCTACATAACAACTCCCACGAAAGGTAGCTTAAGTATTATCACCATATTAGAAAGGGAAAATGTAGGCAGAGATGTTAGGCAACTTGCAGCAGGCTACAAAGGGGAACAGGTGTTAGAGCCAGGTTTAGAGTTTAAGAATTCCTGGTGCTCAGCCTGAGTCTTAACTGCTTGCCTACTTCTCACTCATTAACTTATAAGATCAGCTCTGTGAGCCATAAACATCTGCTTGTAAACTGATGGCATTTATATACAATTCCCTAAGTATGTTTTTCTATAAATGCCTGATAACTTTATAGTACTACTATACTAGGAAGAATTATATTACAGTTTCTAAGGTTAAAGTGTTGAATATTCTTATATGGAGCATCTCAATTTAACTTCTGTATGTTTACATTATTTAATTTTATTATTCTCAAGGTCATTAATGAATTAAAATTATAAATCACATAAGGCAAGGCAGTTATGACTCACTGACCCACTATAGATTAAAGAAGTTTTAGTCAGTATTATAGTTAAAATATCAATAGAATTGCCTCCAGGATTTAATCATTTTGAGAGGAGATCCTTTCAAACCATCTTAAAAACTTAAACTATGCATCAGTTAGGTTGATTTAAAACTAGGGCTGTCAAGTGATTAAAAACATTAAATCTCAATTAATCGCACTGTTAAATAATAGAATACCATTTATTTAAATATTTTTGGATGTTTTCTACATTTTCAAATATATTGATTTCAATTACAAACACAGAATACAAAGTGTATAGCGCTCACTTTATATTTTCTTTTTATTACAAATATTTGCACTGTAAAAACAGAAATAGTACTGTAGTGCAATCTCTATCATGAAAATTGAACTTATAAATGTAGACTTGTGTACAAAAAATAACTGCATTGAAAATAAAACAATGTAAAAAACATTAGAACCTAGAAATCCACTCAGTCCTACTTCAGCCAATTGCTCAGACAAACAAGCTTGGTTACAATTTGCAGGAGATAATGCTGCTCATGTCTTGTTCACAGTGTCAACTCAAAGGGAGAACAGGTATTCACATGTCACTATTGTAGCTAGCATCATAAGATAGTTACGTGCCAGATGCGCTAAAGATTCATATACCCCTTCATGCTTCATCCACCATTCCAGAAGACATGCATCCATGCTGACGACAGGTTCTGTTCGATAACTATCCAAAGCAGATCAGACCAACGTATGTTCATTTTCATCATCTGAGTCAGATGCCACCAGCAGAAGGTTGATTTTCTTTTTTGGTGGTTTGGGTTCTGTAGTTTCTGTATTGGAGTGTTGCTCTTTTAAGACATCTGAACGCATACGCCACACTGCAGCCCTCAGATTTTGGAAGGCACTCTAGAGTCTTAAACCTTGTGTCAAGTGCTGAATCTATTCTTAGACATCTCACCTTAGTGGCTCCTTTTCATTTTGCCAAATCTGCTGTGAAAGTATTCTTAAAACAAACATGTGCTAGGTCATCATCTGAGACTGCTATAACATGAAATATATGGCAGAATGTGGGTAAAACAAAACAGGAGACATACAATTCTCCTGCAAGGAGTACAATCACAAAATTTAAGAATTAAAAAAAAAACAAAAAACAAACACCTAGCAACATCAGCATGGAAGTATGTCTTCTGGAATGGTGGCTGAAGCATGAAGGGGCATATTAATGTTTAGCATATCTGGCACATAAATTCCATGCAATGCTGGCTACAAAAGTGCCACATGAATGCCTTTTCTCACTTTCACGTGACATTATAAATAAGAGTCAGCCAGCAACATCTCCCGTAAATGTAAACAAACTTGTTTGTCTTTGCAATTGGCTAAACAAGAAGTAGGACTGAGTGGACTTGTAGGCTCTAAAGTTTTACATTGTTTTGTCTGAGTGCGGTTATGTAACAAACAAAAAAAATCTACATTTGTAAGTTACACTTTCACAAAGATTGCACAACAGTTCTTGTATGAGGTGAATTGAAAAATACGGTCTTATCTACATTTACAGTGCAAATATGTATATTTTTATTACAAAGTGAGCACTGTACACTTTATATTCTATGTTGCAATAGAAAATATATTTGAAAGTGTACAAAACATCCAAAATTAGTTAATAAATTTCAACTGGTGTTCTGTTGTTTAACAGTGAGATTAATCATGGTTAATTTTTTTAGTCACAGTTAATTGCGTAGTTAGCTACAATTAATTGACAGCCCTATTTACAACATTGATGCACCCACTGGTATAATAGCACAACATAGAATACTAGGTTTTATAGCCTCATCCTGTACCAGGCAAATAAATGGGTTTTTACCATTGACTGCAAGAGGAAGGGAAATTCAGGCAGAACTGTGAAAAATATGGATCTGAAGGTTAGAAGCTCTGCATATGAAAGTGTATGCACTACTTCACTGCTAAATGTAACAGAGCAATTTAAGTTAAGGGTATATATATTTCAATATATATTCTGGATAACAATGGGATCAGAAAACCCTCTTTTTGGAATAAAATTCTAGAATTGCTTGTATTAGCCCATAACATTATTATCTCTGAGTCTCTTCAATGGGAAGGAGGAAGCAGATAAGGATTTTTAAGTTAAGTAAGGAGGAAACTAGATTAAACTATACCCTTTGCAGAACTAATTTTGTTATTGGGATCATTTTTCTGAGGCTCTCAGATACTAAAGTGATGAACATGTTTTATATAAGATTAATATTAGATTAGGCAGACAGAAAATGAGACTACATCCTGCTGTCTTGATTTAGAGCTTGTGCCTCCAAATATTTATATTTGATTTGAGAAAATTACTACTAGCTTTATCTTCGACATTGCCACTGTCAGTGCCTGCGTTGCCAGCAATATTCTCATCTTTGGCACTGCATTCCTTTCCCATTGTCACTAGGATTAGTAATTTCATAAAATGTCAGTTGGAAAGTGCTTTCCTGAAGCCATTTTCAAAAACAAACAAAAAAATGCCACTTGTAAAAAGAAAAATGTTTTCTCCGGATCTGGAGAATCTTTCACAGTCCCCTTGTTGTTACAATAAGGAACTATATATCGACTGTGATGAGGCTATGATTAAACTGTTATGTAACGAAGTGAAATTACCAGCAGGCTGTGACCCGAAGAATTCACTAGAGAGATCTCTCTCTTTTTGCCACTAAGCCATGTTTATTCCTTTTATCCCCTTGAAAATACTAAAAACATTGTTCCCCCTCAAGATAATCCCATTCAAAATATCATTGAAACCAGATACCGTGAAAAGCATATTCCCTTGATTGTTATTACATATATGCTACAATAAAATCTTTCCTTATAGTTTTACAATGATGTCCTCAGGAAAGACCCTAGTTTATCATGAAGCCTAAATGAGAGTAATTAATTAATGAAGTTGGATTAAAAGTTATTTCAGGGGATTTGGACAGAAATGGGGCTCAGATTTTCATTGGATTTGTGCCAGTTTATAGATAAAGTTCTGTTAATTTGAACATGCCCAAAGACCAGAGTAAGAACAGTATAATAAAAACTGTATAAATACAATATTCCCTATCATAGTATCACAATTAAAATTTATATAACTTCTTCAGGACTGCGATTATAATCTGAGTTTCATATAAAGATGGAAGGTGGGGAAGGGAAGAGACACTGGAATGTTAACTTTACTTATTGAATTCCTAATCTAAAAAGGCATTTTATAGCAACAACAAAGAATTCTGACAAATCAATGATTAGTAAGATTCTGCCTATATATGCATCCTAAATGGCTCAGGAACTGTAAAAGGGATTTCATCCTTAGAATGCAGATTTGAATCCAGCTCATACTGGAAGTGAACATAAATGGTTTATTAACTCATTAAATGAATTGGTGGTTGTAGGCCTACGATGGGCCTCTCTCGTGTAGCTAGAAAGGATTTCATTAAATTTCTGAATCTTTCATGAATGATACATTAACTAAAATAATTTGGGCTTTCATTTGGCTTATAACTGATTAAAAACCCATAAAACATTTGTATATAATAATTTCAACTAACCGTTCTAACAGGTGGGACATTTACATTGTTCAAGTGTATACCTTTTATGTATTCTGTGTTTTTCTGCTATACTTTGGATGCAGTACCCAAAAACCCATCAGAAGTATGAGGCCTAATTACTGAACTATGCATCGAAGAGACTCAGGGTATTTATTATAGGCCAGGATTTTCTCTTTCCACTATTTTGAAGGCTTTACTATATAACTAATCATAGCACAGTTTGCCTCTAAGACTAGGGCTACGTTATAAATAAAGGGAGTAATGATTTCCCAGCTTATGTGCACATACTTGAGAGTATAAATAGCAGCGTAGTTGCAGTAGCAAAGGTAGTGCCAGTGGAGGCATGGCTGAGCCTTGTTTCCACTGCTGCTACTAGTGTTACTGCAGCGACACAGCTATTTATATTTGCTTTAACTCAATGAGAGCTAGAGTGGGAATGGGTACATGAGCAGGGGAATCTCACCATTAGTTTGTAGAGTAGACAGAGCCTAATACACTACAGCTGGGAGGTGGCATTCCCAGAGCAGGTAGATAGAGTGAGAAGAGCTAGTGAGTCTGTATACTAAACATAGCAGTGTGGACCCTGCTGTAGGGATGAGAGCTCAGGCTTGCTGCCTTAGTATGATCCTGCCTCCCTCCTGGTCCAAGCTTAAGAGGCTACCCTATGCTGCAAGAGCTACCCTGATATTTTTAGCATGTTAGTGTGAGCAGAGCTAGGATGAGTCTACCTACCTGTTTGGGAATCACACCTCCCAAATGCAGCATAGACATACCCCCAACACCCAGGATGAATGGTTTATAATAATAGGTATTCACATGCACTCAGATAGTCATCCATTATTTAGATATATAGTGCTCAATCCTTGGCCCGCATCATAGCTCCTGTATATAACTGACTAGCTAAAAAGACAGTTGGCAACTCCAGTCACAACCCCTATAAGCCTCCTACTCAGCCCCTGGCATGGGGAACATGCCAGATATGAGAATAAGTTTGGACAGAGCACATTGTGCCCCAGCAAGCCCTGGTTAGTGAATGGTCTATTGGGGTCTGTTGCAGCTGGAGGGCAATTCAGAGCATCTGTCAGGGCTGCTATAAGCTACAGTAAAGACTGAATCAGCCCTTATCCACCCCCCAGGAGGCTGTACACCAACTACTTTGTAGAGAAGTACCTTATCACATTTGTACACTCACTCATTGTACACACAAAATGAGAGATTTTTGAAGATTTGGCCCCATATATCATATTAGGAAAAAGTCAGATTATTGCATCCCATGGAATTTTGATAACTGCACATATGCTATGCCAATTCAATAGTATGCTCATTACTTTAATATTTCTCCCCCCAGCCCCTATTTTACTGTATTTCTGATTCCAGTACATTCTCATTATCTCAGAAGAACAGCCATACTGGGTCAGACTAAAAGGTCCATCTAGCCCAGTATCCTGTCTTCCAACAGTGGCCAGTGCCAGGTGCCCCAGAAGGAATGAACAGAACAGGTAATCATCAAGTGATACTTCCCTGTCGCTCATTCCCAGCTTCTGGCAAACACAGGCTAGGGACACCATCCCTGCCCAATAACCATTGATGGGCCTATCCTCCAAAAAAGAAATAGATAAGTTCATGAACCCTGTTAGTCTTGATCTCGCTTGCTTTTTCTATATTCTAGGTGTTATTTTCTGAGAGAGAGAGAGAGAGAGAGAGAGAGAGAGAGATTATTACTACATATATACCCCCCTCCTGCCCCCACACACAGTGTCTTGGAAAACAACATTTTTTGTCTTGGTGAAAATGAAAAAGGAATGCAGATCTACTTTTGGTATCTTGATGATATTTCAGTTTCAGATGTCAACAACAGCTTTGATGTAGCAGACAGAATTTTAGCTCCTGCTGATGCTAGCACTAAGTCATCACAGCTGTCTTCATTTAGGCTCTTAGCAACCATGCAATAGAGGCTCACAAATGTACCTCCCACAGCTAGCTTATCAAAGCACTTAGTCAGATGCAGCATGTACTCCTATAGATCAGCCTCCTATGGTTTGCTGTGGTTTGAATTTTTTATGTAGTGGGAAGTGAATATTTTTGCATGGAGCTGACATGTTTTGATCAGCTGTCTATTCAACAGCTCTGCAAGAGATATTTTCTACAACTGTTTCTCATACTATTTGAGCAGCTACTTACCCCCCCACAGACACACATACACGTGTATAAGGGCATGCCCTGCCAACTCCCCCATGTTTTACAGAAGACATACACCTATTCAGTATTTTATCTAGTCACCCTCCAGAGTGCTACATACACACACATTTGAGTGTTTCCTGGAAGATACGTGGGATAAATATACCCATCCTCCATCTCTCATTCTGGGTATGCTCATAAAGAAATAATGCTAATTATTTCCCTGGGTGCCTGACCTGTCAGAACCCAAATGCTCCAGGACAAACATCTGAAATCACTTTTGCCAAATGATCATAGTCCTACTGACTCCCTCACAAGGCATCAGCATTCTTCATACAGTACTGCATTGAACCCTGATAACTCATGCCTATTTAAACATAAATCATGCAGTGTTTCCTCTTTCCCTGCAACTGATGCTGTGAATAGTCAGGATAATGGGAAGGAACATCACTTCCCCAGTTTCACTCTGTCAGTATATAGCTCATTAGACCTAAGAATATGTCGTAGGAACTCTTCATTTATGCATTCAAAGAGGCAGTAGATTTTTGAATAAAGAAGATTATTCTAGAGAAAGGTGGAACGTGTGTGTGTGTGTGCGCGAGAGAGAGAGAGCAAGCACACATTTTATATATATATATAAAAATATATACACACATATATAGGTGATGTGTTAGTTTTGCAACCATCATAACAAAACATCTTCATATTCCCTGAGTACTTAATTGGCCCTAAATCTTCTTGTTCTTATTCTAGGACCAAGATCATATTATGCTTAACTGAGTATTAATAAAGCTCTTAAAGCTGGGTTTGTAGTCTCCAAAGTACCCATGATTACTATGTTATATTCTCTCAATTTTTTTTTTAATCGATTGAGATTAATTTTCATACTGGGTGGATGTCCTTCGATCTAAAATTCATATTAAACATGTTATTTTTCCAAGAGAAAAGAATGAACGTTGGGTTTTTGAGAATCGCCTAGGTTAGTAAATATCCCTGAAGATAGTGTAGTAAAAATTAATCTGGTTAATTAGATTCTTTAAAAAATAAATATGTTTGAAAATGAATAGCTAAGATGAGAAATATTAAACAAACTTAAATAGAAACCACTATATCATCTCATTTCTCCCAAATATTAAATTGATATGATCTCATTTAAAGTGATTCTTTTTGCCAATAGATTCAAATTCTGTTCCTGCATATGAAGAGGCTGGATACCTTTTGTCAAATTTTCATTTTGCCTGTTCTTTCTGTATTTCAGCAGAAGATGGTTAGAGGAAATGTTCAAAAGGAAGAAATGCAGAACAAAAAGACAAAAATGAGAAATTGAGCAACATTTACAATAAATAATTGATACTGAAATGTAGAATTGTGTTTTTGGTTCGGGTTTTTTTTTTTGGGGAGGCGAGGGGGTGCAAAATGGGTTGTTCCTGAAGATTATGCACGTTTGGAAAAAACTCACGGCTTTTGTTTCAGTTTGTTTAAGAATTCAGGAGAACAATTTAGCATCTTTTTAACTGGATTTCTAATTGTAATTACCTCTTATTTCACTATCAATATATTGTTAAAGTGAATGGTTATAAATATTTCAAAACAAAATTTCAACTTCCACAGGCTCAGTTTTCCAAAACATTCATCTTGTGGGGCTAATGCAGCCTGCCCAAATGTAGACATTTGTTTCAAAGTTTGAAAAATAGTGTGAGTGGGTAGTATAGAAACGATACCATAGCAATGTTTTGTTACAGAGATAGGAACAAGATTTGGGGATTCCATGCAGAGGGTCCACAGCATTGTGCAGTATAGAGTGCCTTGTCATAGGAACACCACAAGGAACAGATTTTTTAAAAAATTTATATAAATTACATTCAAACTTACAAAAAGAAGAAGAGTGGGGACTTGATCTAAAAGTCTGCCTTCCAGCCCATAAGCCACATCCAGCACACAATAGAGTAATTGAGATCATGGTGTAGAATTATCTCAGTGAACCTTCATAAACAAGGTTTCCACTCAATGAGGAGCCATCTACAGAATGTGGAGCTGGGTTCCCTAGACTCTACATATAGGTCAAGATGTGCAGCATTGCATGAACATGGGTGTAAGTGAATCCAAGAAATGTGACACAAGCATGACCTGCAGGTTCATGGCAACTATTCCCGCCTTCACTATTGCAACCCAGGTGTAACCCCAAAATGCAGGATGCAGACCAATAGATGGGATCTGCTATGTTGGTATCAGAAGTGCATTCTACTCAGCATATCCTACAGCTACTCATTGCACTCTTGCATGGCCCTGCTTGTACAATATCAGATTATAATCCATCAAGATGAGTGGAAGGCAGATATCTGTGATATGTGGAATTACTTGTACAAAAACCATTTACAACTGTCAAATGGAACAAGGGTTCTCAACCTTTTCTATGCTGTGGCCCCATTTTACAAGCAGAAGAAAGCAGGACTTCAATCCCATTTAGTCATAAAGAAATGGAGGGTAGTTCTCATTCCCAGAATGAGAGCCTGTGAATTATATAAAGTTGTCAGCTATCGCTAAAAGGTAACCTGCTTTTTACAATGCTGTTGTATGCATTTTAAGCAGCACAGCTAGTATTTGGTAAATAGAAGTATATATGTTAGCTTAATCTCACTTTATGACTCAAAGGAAACCATTCAGGAAAAAAATCTCTAGTATAATTCTAATGATTTCTATTGTATTACCCCTGAAATAAAAGTTCAGCTTTTGAAACACACTCTTAGCTGAGCAGCTCTTTTAACCAATGGCCCTCAGCTTCATACTAGTTTGAGAAGGTCATTCTAGAATTTCCCCTCTTCTTCTCATCACATCACTGATGATATTTTTACAAGTTTCCTAAGTCCCAGTAGACTTATACTTTATGGGGCAGAACAAGTAAATGTAATTTATCAGGGGATATGACAGTGAGTTAATGTGTGCACTTCCCCATTTAAAGTGATTTACCAGTAGATTTGGAGCCTTTCAAGAACTAGCAATGTATCTGTTTCTCTCCTCACCATGTCATATCATTTACTTGAAGTACTAAATACAGCAGTGGTTGGTGTCCCAAATAAGTGGTGTAGCTGCATGTGGCAAACTTTTCAAAGTGAAAAGCTGTGATTCAGAGGTCAAGAGTGTCACTGGGAAGCTTTTGGTTGAGGTACAATGAATGTTGGTGGGGAAGTATGAAGAAAAAGGAGTGCCCTCATGCTTTATCCAGTTCTCTGCCTTTCTGAATGAAAAAACTGGGACACCTTAGGGTAAGATTCATAATGGTAAAAAGACAGGTCTTTATTTCTAATCCTTTCAGTGTTCTCCTCTAATTACAATCTGTCCCCTCCAATGAAACTCTTACCCCACCATCTCTCCCACAAACCATATACATCACCATTTCCTTCATACCCATTCATTCTTACCTACCACCTCAACCCAATCTCCTCCCAATTAAGAGCCTCCCAAAGTCCCTTTAGCACCTTCCAACCTAACTCCTAATCACCAGCCACCAGTTATAATTACAGAGATGCAAGTGTCAATATGTCAGAGGTGAGAGGTATATCAATGGTTACCAATAGAACTAGTTGGTTGGTAGGCAGGCATTGGGAAAGAAAACAAAAAAAACAAAACAAAACCAAGACATGATATTGATTATATTTCTAATTTTGAAAACTAGATATTGAAAAATAAAAGAAGTTGATTAAATTTCACATTTCCCCCCTTGCTTTTCAACCAATAATCGTCTCAAAACATCTAAATTTTTGAACTTTGATATTTTTAAAACTGCAAGAATTTCCTCCCCCCCATGTGATTCCTCCTCCCCCTTTTTTTCGGACCAGCTATAATTACAATGCTACATCTTTATGGAAATACCTCTACCATCTCTGAATTTGTTTGCAACTTCATTTTTTCTATTTACTTTCTACAATATATTGTATTTGGCTATATTTTATAAGTAAGTATTTTATAAAGTTAATTCTTCTGATGACTTAATACTAGTACTTCGCTGCATTCTTCCAACCCACCGTAACTGCTAATATACTTCAATGGGAGTTGAGGGCACTCAGGAGGTTGCTCAAAATTGTAGAATCCAGTCCAAAAGGCTAAAATATCAGAAGTAGCACTACCACAAGAAAATTGAATTTTTGCAATACAGCAAATCATTTTTGGCAGATGATTCGTGGGCAAGATGCATTTTTTCTTTACATGGGTAGATTTCAGGCAAAGATATATCATCTCCTGTACATTGTTAGTGTACACAACTAAGCATTCTTATTGAGTTGGAGAAATTTTCATGATATAGATATTCACACTTAAAGCTAGCTGATCCTAACCCAGATTAGAATCAAACTGCAATTTAAAAATGTACAGTAAACACACTTATGAACACCACAATACTTTTATATGTATTTGATGTTAGATTTAGAAAAAACTTTCTACTCTTTCATGGATTCTCCCATCCCTAATAGCTACTTATACCTCTGTCTATGTTGCTGTTCCTGCACGCACGCTCTCTCCCTTTCTCTCTCTCTATCTCTCAGAGATTGCCTCAACCAAAAAAGTCAGAGGCCTGAAAATTCAGCCTGAAGTCTCATCTTTCCTCCCCACCACACATTTCAAGATCACCTATCACAATATGTGGCGTACCTCATCCAGTGCATCAAATGCCCCAACAACTATGTAGGTAAAACCAGACAACTGCTACGTTCTCAAATGAACTCACACAGAAAAAGTGAAAAAAAAACAAAAACCACCCTTTTATTAATGGGTGAACAATTTTCAAAAAGTGATCTTTCTATAATCTGATCTCTCAGTCCTCAATCTCAAAGGAAACCTGCACAACACTTTCAAAAGACGAGCCCGGAACTTAAATTCAGAACTCTGCGGGACACTAAAAGCCATGGACTTAAACATAGGCACTGGTTTTGTGTCCCATTACAACAATTTGTAACACATCCTGCTGCCTATTACCCCTCCATTGACCTATAACTGCAACGGTGTTAAAATGAGGTGGGGGGGGATTAAGTGGTCTTGTACAACATATATGAACCCCTTATGCTTAACCATCTGTCCCACCTTGTTTTTAGCTTGGACACTCAGGTTTCCTTTTCCATCTCTGAAAGAAGAGGAGGAGATCTCTGAAGCTTGATTGTTGGTTAGTATAAACACAGTAATTTCTTTAACCATTTATTTGTTTAGGGAATCACTGAGTAACCCAAAAATATATCAGATAATAATATATACAATAGTGTAATGAGCACTGGAAATAGATTCTTTGTGTTTTATTACAGTAAGATCATTCACTGTAACATCCAATAAAATAAATCATCTGATTGGTTTGGTTTTAAAGGAGCACTTCATTGTCAAATGTGATGGAAAATTCTTTTTTACATATTTTATTGAAGCAGCAAAATATACAATAAGTGTGATCTTCATGTAGATTTTACTAATATTTTTCCTTTCTATAGTGCCTTCAATCTGAAGATCTTAAAGTGCTTTATAAGCATGATATATAAAGCACCACAGAAATTAAAGGTCATAAAACATCCGCTTATTTTGGCTCTCAACTTTTGGTGGCCCAGCTTGAGACACCTGGGGCCAGATTTTCTGAACGTGCTGAGCATTCCCAACTGCAAATTAATTCAATGTTGTGGTTGTTCAGCCTTTCCGAGTGACACCTACATCTTGACAACTGAGCACACAAAAAGTAAATGCCTCCAAAATTAATGGACACTTTTGAAAATTTGGCATGACATTCAAAATAATCCGCTAGATCACAGCTGTTTTTATGCTGTAACTTAACATTTTTATAGACTGAACCAACTCATTTCCTAACTTGGCTTTTTAAACTAACTAACTAAAATGGTTTAGGTGAGATGATTTTTTGAAAATGTTCACCTAAAAAAAGACAAAATATGGAAAAAAGACAGACAGACAATGGAAAATATTTGTGAATCTAAAATATAGGAAGCTTGTATGAAAGACGCAGTATGAAACTCCAAGCATCTTTTCTTGCTGATAATGTCTAGAAGGTGAAAAACCTTCACCCACTTAAATATTTTTAGATTTTCATCCGATTGCTGACAGAATTTTCATTAAGAGTTGCCTTGGAAAATAATATAACAGCCTTGCCAGGAGCAGTCATAAATAAAGCATCACAAGTGCTTACACACTGATGTTGAAACCCAGCAGATATTATTGCCTTGCTAGAATTCAAAACACAGGCAAATACAATTCCTTCATTAGGCTGAAGTTATCTCAATTCATCATCACAATTATTTCCTATGTAACATTCTGTAATAAAGACAATCTGCAACAAAATTTTCTTCACACGTTTAAGTCTGCATTTTACATTGTATTGCCAATGCACCAGTATTTAAAACCACCACCAATAGAATGTTCAAATGATATATCTTTACAAAACAACAAATATTTAATACAGAATGACTCAAGAAAATGCATATGGTAATTATCCTGTTAAATCCAGGAATAAATTAATTGAAAAGGGTGACTGTTTCCTGCTCAGTTAATTTCCTGTGTCTATTTTTTCTGGTTTTTAATTTGGAGTCAGTGATTGTGTCCAATGGTGCTACTGCACTTTAAGGTTTGATTGTGGGTCTTCGTGCTTCTGCAGCAGGCAAAGATAAACCTGTTCTGCCAAATTTTGAACTTTGAAAGCCACAACATGGACCCATACTTTGCTTTTTGAAACAATGTATTCAGGAGAAATTGTGGAAAAAAGTAACAAAAAAAAAAAAAGAGAAGTGGTAGGAAGAGAATGAGCAAGAGAGAAAAATCTAACAAAGTAAACATAGTAGGCCTAATCAATCCTTGATGTGAGCCCTCTGAAGTCAGTGTAATTTCAAGAGGGATAAATTTGCTCATCTCCATTTTTGCCTCTCCCCCAAAGTGCTCCCCAATTTTCCCCCAAGACATTCAACACCCCACTGATTTTGCCAGATACTCCTATTTAAAAGGTAAGTCATACAATAAGGCAAGGGAATCCTTACCATGCAATTTAGGTGAGCAATCTCAAGGATCATAAAATAAATTCTGAATGTTCATGAACTTTTCACAGTCTTTGAGTAATCTATAGCTCAGATACATTTATGATTAACTAACTATTACAATCTGTTTGCAGATAATTTTTAAAAAGAAAGAGGGGTCAAATCTTCAGTGTGGGGGGAGGAAGTAAAGTTCACCAAGAGATGTTTGGACATTTCTCTTCTGGAATCTTTATGAAACTAGCAATCACTTTGCAAGACTGATCAAGAGAGAGCTGGGCATAGTTTTAAAATAAAAAATGAATAAGTATATCAGTTTGTTTTTCCACTCAGCTTCTTTGTACTCTTAGGTAGTACATTCCCACTTCAGCTTTTCCATTAAGAATTCTAGATAGCAAAAGGTCAGACTTCAATTCTGCTTAACAATTTCTGGGACACTTTTTTTGTTTTAAAATGAGATAATGTACCCAGGGTACCCTCTAATTCTATTATGTATGTCCTGTGGCTCGTGGATACAAGCTGGTATTCTATTGCTAAGGACTGTTTTTAATATACTTGTTTTAGTGTGGGGGGGGGGGGGGCGAGAGGGAAAGGGACTAAGAGGTAGATTAAAAAAAATAAAAGTGAAAATTCAGCACGTTACAAAAAGGACACTAGTTTACACTCACCCCTGCTCACATGGCTGTAGTAGACATACAGATGCAACAGAGTACGGTATAGAAAAGACCCAAAAATATTTCCACCTGGCTTCTGGTCTACCATTGTGACTTATGTGATGAGCAGAGGTATCTTTTAATACATCAAAATACAGGTGGACAGACACACCAGCATAATAAAGATTTAGTTGCAGCTATGCATAAAGCAACATAAAATGGAAGACATTTTCCAAAGGATTTACTCGGGCAGCTGCATATGATCTTATCTTGCTTCTGAAATGGTTGCATTTTTTTTAAATGAAATAAGTGTCAATCTGACCTGCATACAGAAACAATATCTGACCTAGCAGAAACTTAGTTGCTATCCAACAGAATACTGGAGTTGCTGCATTACAACAATCAAAAGAATAGAAGTGAAGGAGAAAACTGTGATGCGGAAAAGAAAACATCTGCAGGAGTGTGGGCAGACTTTACTGGTTTCCCTTACATGATAAAGAAAGGGAAGCAAAAAATGTCATGTAATATTTAGCACATGCTTTCTATACATGTAACATGTGCCAGTGTCATGATAGGCAGTCTCCACAGTTTCCAAACTGCTAACATAGGTTTCACATAATATTGTCAAAATATTCAGTTTTCCCCTCCCTGCCTTTACATTCCTTGGCAGTCCAAGAAAGAGGAAGGAAATAAATTATGTATGAGGAAACAGGAATCAGAGTTTATTTATGAGGAACAATAGCTTAATTCATAAGGCAGTTCTTACAATGCCCAGTCCCTAGACAATTCTTGCAGTTAATACTGAGAGCAAGATCCTATCAGGATTTGGCATACAGTCAACACCATAATGCATCCTCTCTTTATCTAAGAAGTGAACCTTTTATGAGAGAGGATTTTGATGCTCAGGCACTTGCTAGCTTTTCTTTTTCTCCTGCAGGAGATCTTCCTTTTTCTTCCTTGCCTGACTCTCCCAGGATATCAAAGCCCAAATAAATCCCATTCTGTTTATTGCTGAAGCACTCCCCTTTGTGTGCATTTAAACCTTACATGCAGTGGAGGCCACTTCAATATCGCACTTAATGCTGTGTATGCTGGTGTGCCATATATTACTCTTGAAAGGAAGGTTGATTTTTTTCTTTGGTTTATTCAGTTTTATATGTTACCTCAAAATAAGTTGGAGCACAAGAGATTTACTTAATGGGTATATGTTCCAAGCACCAAAATATCACCGTATTTCAATGTCTGATGTGAGATTTATTTAACAATTGTATTAATTTATCAAGTATTATTTTTAATAGATTTAATTGTCTATAGAAGTTAATGCCATTCTCTATAAAAAGTGATGCACAGCAAATATCCTTTAACACGTTTGCTTTGGAAGCAGATATTCATGTTGAGGCTTCTCTGTACTTCCAGCAACAGTTCTCAATTTCCGCAAACCAACAGGGACTTGTGTCAAGAATCAATTAGTCACACTGCCATATAGTTCTGAATGCAGCAAGGGTTCTTTGTTGCCTAGCAGCAGATCAGTAAGCGGAGGCTTAAATTCTACTCTTTTAACTCTCAACTAACCAGAGTTTATAGGTTCCCCCCCGCACACACAGGATTGTCTCTCTTGGTCTGCAATGACAGGCTTATCACCAACACAAATCACACCTGAAGAGTCTTGCCTTCTTTCCTGGAAGATTATTAAAAATGTTTAGAGCGGGTTGACAGTTTTGTTTGCTCGTTTTTTGCTGCAGAGGGGAGGGGACTTTCATAAATCCCGCAAGAAGCTTTTAAAGGAAACTATAGCCCCAGTTCAACAAGAAGAACTGTCTGGGTGCCTGTGTGTGTGGAGCCTGACTGGCTTCTGTAGGTCTGTGCTGGGGTAGGAGTGTGCAGTTACATTACAGCTCACAATGCAAGATCTGGGCCTAAGTCACTAACAGGTGATAGGTAAAGTACTGTAACCAAGTTGCTGTGCTGGCTGGGTCTGTGTGTGGCACATCAGTGTTCCCAGGGCCGGTGCAAGGATGTTTTGCGCCCTAGGCAAAACTTCCACCTTGTGCCCCCACCTTGAGGCACCCCCCTTGCAGCAGCTCCCCACCCTCCACTCTGAGGCACCCCTGCCCCAGCTCACCCCTGTTCCGTGCACGAACACCCCAAGCATGCTGTGGCCATTTCACTTCTCCCACCTCCCAGGTTTGCAGCGCCTAAGCTGATTGGTGCTGCAAGCCTGGGAGGCGGGAGAAATGAAGTAGCCACGGCATGCTCAGGGAGGAGGCGGGGCAGGGGTGACCTGGGGTGGGTACTTGCTGCAGGCGGCCCTCCCTGTGCTCCCCTGCCCCAGCTCCCTCTGCCTAAATGCCGGCGGTGACCGGGGCGGCTGAAGATCTGGCCGCCGCGGTCGCTGCTGAAGAAAATGGCGCCCCCTCCCCCAAATACCAGCACCCTAGGCGACCGCCTAAATGGTTGCACCGGCCCTGAGTGTCCCATCCTAAAGGAAATAATCCTGAGAGGAAGTTTGGGGCGGGATGTGTGCTTCCTGCCTTCATGTTTGTGGAGTCAGAAGCTCAGAGGGGAGCTGCCTTTGTCCTCTGGTACAATAATAAATACATGTTTTGTTACTGAGCTCGTGCCTGTGTCATCATTCCAGGATTCGGCCTACTGTGCTAACTACCAAGGAGGCCACAAGGCCATCTAACTGTACTGTCATGGATCAGAAATTGGTTAAGAGTTTGACCTCTGTCGGATGTTCAGATTTCTTTATAGAAGTTAGTTGTAGGTTTTTTTAAGTCATTCAGAGGAGAAAACGAGAGGATTCTTCAGTTATACCAGTCCATTGTTAGCAATGAGGTCCTTCCAGAGATGCAGTTTTTATGGGCATTAAGAGACTAGAGACACCATCCATAAACAGCAGATAAATTGTATGACCCTCTAACCCAGAATCTAGAAGAATAAACCCCATGTTTCTCAAATTTTGAGATCAAAATGAAGCTGTGTTACATGTCAGGAGCACATTAAAAAAAAAAAAAATCAACCATCCTGTCAAATTTTAAGTATAGAACATTTGGAATCAGCTCAAGACAAAAATGTGCAAACATGTAAAATGAGAAGAAAGGTCGTTTGGTCATAAGAACTGTTGAGTTAATTTGCTAGGATGCTACACTAAACTGTTTGCTAAACTGTAAAATGGACTAATCCTGAAAATTAGGGCGCAAAAGGTATATCTTTTCAGAAAGGAACTTTCAAACAGGAAAATAAAATATATTTTACACATTCCACCACATCCTACTTTAATGGATGTTAAAGGCACAACTGTATCAATAAACTTACACCTTAAGCCTGTGTTCCAGTCCACTGCCAATCCTTAATAGTCATACACCTGTGCGATAACACAAGTCAGAAAAATCTAGAACAAAGTGCATGAAGGAACTTGAATTGAAAAAAAACCAAACCCCTAAATAGTCAAAATATTAATCTAATTATCAGGTAGCACAAAAATAGTCACCTATAGATTTGCACAGTTTGGAGCTTTCCCTGGTTTTTTTTTTTTTTGAGGAGAGAAAGTTCTACCTATCCTATCCTATCCGCACTTACAACCACTCCGCTACCCATAGATGGCCCATTGCTTGGGCAAAATCTACTCACTGATGAATAGTCAATCGATGCTGATGCCGAGAAAGACAGAGGTGATGCAGCTGGGCAAGAGGAGATCATTCTGGGGAGTTTGAAGCCATGATACAGTCTCCTTTGGATGGAGGTAACCACTTACCATTGGTCAATTCAGTTCGTAGCTTAAGAGTGCTCCTGGATTCCTCACTGTTGCTAAGCACTCACATAGCAACCTCTGTGTAATGCTTTCTCATATCTCTGGTTATGAGGGGACTCTGTCCCATCCCAATTGACAGTACCACTGTGGCCAGGTCACTGTTGGGTCACCTCCCATCGATAGTGTAATGCAATGTACCTAGGCATGAAGCCATTAGCTCTTAGGAAATTCCAACTAGTGCAGATGCTGCAGTGCATCTCCTAAGCAACGCAAGATACTGTGAGCACATCAGATCTGTCCTCTGCTCTCTATACTCATGTCACACAGAATATTGAATCAAGTTCAATATCTCAGTCCTTATCTTCAAGGTGCTCAATAGCCTGGGCCCAAGGTATGTAAAAGATTACCTAAAAATCCAGATGACAACTGTGGTTAACAGCTTTGTTCCTCTGGCGCAACAGAGCTCTCTATCATAAGCGTAAAGCTGGACTCTGTGAAAGACAGAGCTTTCTTAGATGCATTACAGAGAAAGCAGAATAAGTAATCTAAAACCTATACCATGTTGCCCATCATCCACATGTAATCCTGGTAGATCTGTACACAAGTTTGTCAGTTCTTTGTTTCACAGCATGCCATCCCTTAGTCAGCTCAGGCTCATTCTTTATGCCATTTCTTGTTCTTTGTCTGCTGAGCCCCTTGAATACTGTCTGAACCAGTATAAGCAGTTTTCCCTGGAGGGTGGGATTTTTACAGTCTTGTTTATCTATCTAGAGGTTTGCATTAGTTACCCACTAATGATTCCAGATTCCACAGGAACACACAGGAAGTCAGAAACAAAGATACATATACCACTTATTGACCTAATAGTCTGCGCACCCATAGCAAACATGTCTCAATATAATAGTCTTCGAAGTTTCCACACTTTCCAAGGTCTCACATCTCAATATATGTAGTATGAATAGATCCAAACAACCACGACCCTGCCCCCCTCCACACAGACACACACGACCACACATTATTCTCCCACAGAAGTCAGGAGGAGATAACACGTACATGACAGATGTTAAACACATTGCTTAATGCACTACAGCAAGGCACTCAGATGCTACAATGAGGAGCATGATACTATATAGAATAGACATGATTGGCTGACCCTGCTCAGCCGATGCCAAAAGACTGGAAGAGTGGACGCTCTAGCTAGCCAATGCCAGCAGGACAGCCACTTTAGGTGCCAAGATTCAGGGCATCAAATTGTCTCATTTGGGAGCGCCAAACCCCTGTGGGTATTTTTGCTTTTGGGTGGGGCACATCAAAAGCTTTTTCAACCCTAGGTGACAACACACCCAGGACCAGCCCTATCCGGTGTTTTCAAATAGCACTCATGTCAGAGAACAAAAATTCACCAGGAGGGATTCTTTCCTACACTGCATAGGATAGCTGTAGAGGTGCCTGACAGCAGGGCAGGGTGTGGGAAAGGAGTCCCTATAGTGGGGCAAGCTGCTATATAGTGTCTGAGCTGCTTTGGACTGTGCACTAGGCCTTGGATGAGTCTAGAATCCCTGGAGTGGCTTAAAAAAAAAAAAAAAAAAAACCACACACCTTAACCCCTACCTCCCCCTAGAATGGCTTTTTCTGTGTTGTGCCTCCCAGAAGTGCTACACTGCATTCCAGCCAGTTTTTTCTGTGCATATTACTAACATGACAGAATAGGTCATGAGCATAATCTCTTCATAAACTGCAATCAAGACCAATGAATGTGATGTTTGCAATTAATCTTTTGAGTCAGAGCCAATATGTACTTACTGTCCAGATAGATGCAACAGGAACAAATCAGAACAAACATACCTTTGTGCATGCTTACATGTTGCTCCGTCTTCATGGAACATCCCAGAACTAATCTGTAAAGCAGCAATCCTGCCCTCCTTCAAATTCTTCTCAAGAGCATCTTTTGATGTGATGTCTATGCTAATCGCCACCTGATAATGACTACACAAGATATTGTGCATTAAAACAAGATACCATGACTAGGACACCATGACTATATGTTCTTGTTACCTTTGTTCTCCCTCTTTCACACCATCAGTTTGTTTTCACAGAAACATTTGGTACCTTATTGCAACACTGATGGTGAAGATTATCTAATACTTTCCAGTATAAACTGTAAACATGGCCTTATAATTTTGCCAGACTAACAATTTGGGCTGAAGTTTTTCCATGTAGGGTGGTGTGGAACATGGGTTGGAGACAGACCAATTGGATGGCAGACACCCTGCTTAGGTGGTACATTGGAGGTGGCTAGATGGGGGAAAAAGAGGGACTCATGAGGCAGGGGCCTAATGACAAGCTTGAGGGCTGGGGGTGGGTAGGGAGCAACCACCTTCAGGACCTACTCAAGATACGCGAGAGAAGAGATAGGCAAGGTTGCCATTCAGTGCAGAGGAGGAAGCTGTTCTGGAGAGGAAGTCAGGAACATGTAGTGAAGGAAGGTGTTGTCATTAGGATCTTTGCCTCAGTTGCTGCAGAAGTTGGAAGGTGTGTAATAAATGAGGCCAGGGACAGCAGGAAGAGAAAGGACGATTTTAGAATTAAGAAAGTTGAATGCCACGCTGGTATTCAATTGGATTCTATTCTAAATAGAAAATTGGATTCTATTTCTGCCTTTGACACAGAGTTAATGTGTAGTGCTGTGCAAGTCACTCCAACTTTACACAGATGGCCACTAATTGCATGTTCCTCATTTTCTGGATGTCTGACTGGAGTCTCTGATTTGAAGAAGTGCTTAGCACTGGAAACTGCAAGCGAACTCAATGGGAGGTCTACTCTAAACACATCAAATGCAATAAAATACATACATACATATATATATATATATTTTTTTTTTCCTCACACACAGAATAACCAGGCATTATATGTCCAATTTAAGACCCCTAGTAATAGTGGGCAGTATTGACCTTGACCTCTCAGTGCCTCATTTCCTCCTCTGTAAAATGGGGATAATATTATACCTCACAGAGGTATTATGAAAATAAATCCTTCAAAGCATAGGGTTGAGTGTATGCATTTGAGAATATATTTAAATAAGGAGAGAGAGAGAGAGAACAGCTACCCATTCAACTAGCACTATTCGTCCTGCTATGAAGGAAGCAGGGGTTTTGCAGAAAGATTAACATGATTTAATTAAAAAAAGACTATCATAATTAATATGCACAAAGTTGACAAGATAAGATGCACAGGCAACTTGAATTCTGGTATTTCCTAAATTCAGAGTGCTTGACTTTGCAACTTTTACCTTCTTTAATGTAGCTTTTTGGATGCAATCATTTTAGATTGGAAACATTTCAGGGCAGGGACTATCTTTTATTATATATTTGAAGAGTAGTCAGTATACTAGTGCTCCAATCTGATTGGGGTCTCTAACTGCTAATGTAATACAAGCTAAATTATGAAAGTTAATTTAACTTGCAATTGCACAAGTGATAGTAGTAAAACTGGCTCTTTTACATTAGGAAAGGCCAGAAAATATATAACACAACCTGTTGCAACCATAGTCTTGTAATCAACATCACTATAAAAAAATTGCATTTTAAAAACACCATAATTTAAGTTCTATTACAAATACTCACACCCAGATCTGATGTTTTTACATCAGAAAAAAAACTACCATGAAGCTTATGAGAGTTGAGAAACAGACATAAGGAGGAAAGATGGTTCAGTGCTTAGGGATTTGGGTTCAAGTCCTTGCTCTTCCATGGACATCCAAAGTCACTCAGGAAAAGTCAATTTCTGTGCCTCAGTTCCCCATCTGTAAAATAGGGGAAATTTCTCTCCTTACTGCAGAGAATAGCTACACTAGAAACAGTAAGGTGGTCAGATACTAAGGTAATGGGGGTCCAGAGGTACCTAAAAAGCTTTAATAAAAAGTTCTTGCTTTTTAAAGGGGGTTACAGTTCTGAATATAGTGATCTGGTAGATAAGTCACATATTTGGGAGATCTGGATTCTGTTCCCAACCATAGACTCAATAAGGCAAGTCACTTAGCTTTTTTGTTCCTCAGTTTCCCCATCCAAAAATATTGGCATAACAATGCTTCTTCTATGAGTGTTGTGAGGCTTACTTTATCAGTATATTGCCACACAGCTGGAGATCATTTGGGTGGCAAATGCTGTAGGAAATACAAGATACTATTATTTTCCTGCCACACCTCCAACCTACAGTATTGACCATAGTATTTATTGAACAAACCACTAAGAATCTCTTTCACCCAGCAGCATATTCTGCTGCATATATACAATGTCTTGGATTTGTTTTGTCCAATTTTACTCACATAATTTCTGTCTGAGGTATTGCCTATTTCAGAGACATTTTGAAACCATAAGCCTTAAGCAACACTTGAATGAGAAATACCTTTTGAAATTAAAATAAACCTATTCCTGGCTATGTTCTTTGCTAGACTAGACACCCAGCTTCCTGTTGCTTTTGCTGAACAGTTCTTTCATGGTAATAGTGAAACCCTTGGTTTCAAACTCTAATAGAAGAATTGCATTATATTTGCTTTTAATGCTATAGAAGATGGGTCTGAGTATCAGCTTATCAATGCATTAAAAGCTACACCGTATGTCTAAAAATGTAGACATTTTATGTAATTCTTTCTTCAATATGATGCAAGATTTTTCCAGCTATTAGAGACCTATTTTTTAAGTGTAAAAAAATGCTGAAAATCTAATTTGCAAAAAAAAAATATAAAAGCAGGGAACTTGCAAACAGGAGACTTTGAACACTCCATTTCATCTCTTTGTAGAACTTGTGTTCTCCTTTCTTCCTGGTTTACACCAGTTTTATATCAAAGGCATTTAGTTTTGCTTCAACAGGACATTTGAGTCTAAAAGTGTGAATTAATGATGAATCAGACATGTGGCTTCAAGTCTAACTGGTGTTAATTTAAGCTAATTTGAGGGGGCTTCTGCTTACTAATGAAGCCCAATGTTGGCACTAAGTTAATAAGCTAGCCAGAAATTTCATTCATTTCAAAATGTCTGGGTTCCTAGTAGGCATTTCCTGCACATTCACAGCTAATAACAAAATCTTCAATTAGCACTAGAGGGCACTGGAGAAAAAAAAAAGAGGGTTAGTGTGCAATGGGATGCATATGATGTTAGCAATGAAATAGAGCAATTTCATGCCAGCCTGTACAGACAAGGTTCCCCTCCCCCTTTAAAAAGAAAAGGGGGATGGATTTACATTTGAAGTGAAGCCTGGATGTTAGCAACAGGGTTTCACTATTCATTTCCACTAATGGACCTTCCTATACTCTTATCTTCTGGCTAACGACAAGAACAGGAATATTTTACATTTATATGCCACCTTTCAACCTAAAAGGCTTCAGAAGCTATACATGTATTTGCTCTGGAGACAGACGTGGAGGCTCTTCCTCAGTTTTCACTTTGGCAAAAGTCACAATGACATCAGTTACATTATTTTACTGTACTCAAGTGTCCTGGCCTGTCTACAGAACACAAAATGACACATCTTTGCCATAAGAAGCTTGCCTTCTGGCCTTTACACATGACCTAACACATGAAGGGAGCAAAACATGCAGGGAAAAAGGACTTGGTTTACAATAGTATCACCGGTTATTCAGATTTAAGCAGGTGTACATTGATGTGTCTGTTCCATGTATTAAGTGAACTTCTTGCTGATGGCATAGCAGTGGAGATTTTAGTCAGAAGAGATCATCAGATCACCACATACATCCTAAACCCAACAACCAAAATTAAACCAAGTATCATGGGTGGCTAGTAACCCGGCTGTTGGGGGAGGCTAGCCCTTGGCTCCTCCCCTTGTGCCCAAAGCCCTGCCTCCATCTGCTTTCCCCATTTGCCCCGTCTCCCACAGAATCCCAGAGCTCCCCCACCGTTGCCCCCAGCGCTCCCGGCCAGCCCCATGCACCAGGCAGCACGGCCCCAGCACCAGCCGCTCCAAGTCCCTGCGGGAGGGAGGCAGGCAAGCCAGCCTGGGCCAGCCAAGGAAGAGCACTTTGGGAACTGCAGGAGTGGGCCCGGCCTGGGGGTGGAGCATGGGTGAGGCCATACTAGACTATTGGGAAGGCACAGCCTACCCTTGCCTATGATACCTGTCGCCCATGCCAAGTATTATAGCCCAGAGGAGGCTAGACTTATTTGCCACAGGTAGAGAATGAAGGAGACCAATGCCCAGGGCCTTGCAATGGCAGGGAAATGGTTAAATGAAACATATCCAGATAACCCTGGCAAGTCACCTACATGTTGCAGAGGAAGGTAAATCCCCCTCAGGTAACTCCCAATCTGATCTAGGGGAAAATTCCTTCCCAAACCCACATGTGGTGATTAGTTGGACCCTGAACATATGCACAAGAACCAACTGAGCGCCACTTCAGAGCACTGACCCATCTCCAGCCATGGCCATCTTTGATGCTTCAGAGGAAGAAGATGGGCACAATGTGTATGTGAACACACACAGAGAGAGGAGGGGAAGATCTCATCCTGGTCCCTCCAGTAGCTAGCTGAAACCCTGAAGCATGAGCTTTTAGGAACACAAGACCAACCAGAAGCAAGCCTAAAGACTGCTGAGCCCTGCCCCCCTACCACCACCAAGCAACCCCATCATACAATCACACTCAAATTTGTTCATCTCTCTTAAAATTAATAAAGCTGTTTGCCCCACAACTCCTATTGGGAGGCTGCTCCAGAACCTCACTCTTCTGACGGTTAGAAACCTTCTCCTAATTTCCAGCCTGAACTTGTTCATGGCCAGTTTATACCCATTTGTTGTGCCACCATTATCCTTCAGCTTAAATAGCTCTTCACCCTTCCTGATATTTATTCCCCTGATGTATTTAGGGAACAATCGTATCCCCTCTCAGCCTTCTTTTTAATAAATTAAAAAAAAGTCAAGCTTTTCTAGTCTCCTCATATAGAAGTTTCCCCTGATCATCTCAGCAGCTCTTCTTTGTACCTGTTCCAGTTTGAACTCATCTTTCCTCAAAAATGGGGGACCAGAACCATACACAATATTCCAAATGAGGTCTGACTGGTACCTTGGCATTAATACATCTGTCTTTACTGAAAATGCCTCACCTGATAAATCGTAGGATCACATTTGCCTTTTTCCACAGCCACATCACATTGGTGGCTAATAGTCATCCTGTGATCAAGAGCAGGAGAGAACACATTGGTTCGCTCAGAAAGAACCTCCAAGACTCAAATTACGTTCACTGCCAGTTAATACAGTTTACTTAATATTTTTCCTTATAGCCTTTCTAACGTACAGTCTTCAACTCTCTTCTTATATCCTTTAACCAAGGCCTCAGATCTTGGTAGAAGGATCCTCTGAGAGATAAATTGTTATAAGTGGTATTTTAAAGTAAAATACCATAATATAATTTAAATGTAAACTGCAGTTTTCATTAAAGCAGACAGTATATTTTTAGATTTTTGGGTTAGTTTCTTCTCCAGCTAGTGACATTGCTTTGAACTATAAGAAAAGCAAAATTGCATCAAACTATAAGGGCTGCTAATAAGGCTGGAAAGTCACAGAGTGTACACAACAAATGGATTTGCTTTGCATCAGAGAGCAAGCTTTGAATAAGTTAATTGCCTTTTGGGCCAGCTGGAAAAATGTTTAGTGGATTAAATGGTTTATAGGTGGTTAGTAACGTATTCACTGGTATACTACAGAATCCTACAGTAATAATGCTCACAACTTATGTAGTATTGACATTTTCAAAATGCTTTCTTTTATTACCTATCATAACACTCCTCTGTGGTGGATATGGGGTAACTATTATTATTTCCATTTTATCAGTGGAAAAAGGGACACACACACACACAGATGCACATGACTTGTCCCATGGTAGAGCTAGGATTAAAACTCAGGATTTCCTGACTGAGCCATATCTGCTTACATAGAGCAGACAAAAATCCTGAGATCTCTCCCACTAGCTAACCCACTACCAGATTTCTTTGTACCAATTAAAGGCTTGTCTACACTGGCACATCACAGTGCTGCAACTTTCTCGCTCAGGGATGTGAAAACAAACAAACAAACACCACACCCCCAAGCGCTGCAAGTTTCAGCACTGTAAAGTGCCAGTGTAGACAGTGCACCAGTGTGGGAACTACACCCCTCGCGGAGGTGGTTTTTTTAAAGAGGGCTGGGAGAGCTCTCTCTCATCGCTACACCGTGACCACACAAGCCACACTAATGCTTAACTCAGCTACTGCATCTGTCACTGCCTAATCTGAAGCCAGAGTCAAATAAGCATTTGTGTTATCAAGATGCGACCATTTATAGCATCTTGAGAACTTTACTTATACATCACACTGCTTTCCCCTATTCTTTGCCTTAAGTTGTACAGCCATCCAGATATAGACCTTTATGTCTGTACAGTACTTAGCTCATTATGGGCATTTAAATATATTAAGATCTGACCTGTCATCCCCTGCTCAGGCATAACTACCACAGAGTTTGGTTTGAACAAAGACTGCAGGTTCAGGTCCTAAATTTATGTTCATAAATGGTTATTGTTAAACTTAACTAACTGCTCACGTCTTACATATAACCCCAGAGATAGCACCAATGAGCAATTATGGCTTGTGACCAACTGATGTGGAGCTTCAAAGTGAACACTGTGGTTACATAGCAAATAGCATGGCAGAGCTGAAGAGCCATCTTCTCTTACAGAGAGCGAAGAACTAAAAACTTCAGAGTAAAGGTAAATTAATTAAAAATGAAACAGGTAAAGTACATTAATTGTCTCCATCAGGAGGTTTTGAAAGACTGTTTCCCCCTTCCTACTTTTTTCCTATTAAAAAGCAATAGAGAGGAGAGGGATCAAGCAAGTTGTTACAGTGATGTTTCCAATTTATGTTGGCAGATTCAGGTCACTTAGTTTATACTGTTATGCCTTTTGTCATCAGTTGACTGGCTGTGTAAGCAAGCTACATATATGAAGATTAGTAGAAAAATGAAATGTACTATGCAGCATATTGAGACAATGAAATATCTTTCTACCATCTGTGAATTAATTTGTTCAAATGGTTAAAAAACAAACACACACTTTGGGAATTTAATTAGTGTGTGACAAGCTGCTGTATCATGCATTACATTCGGTTATGGTTGGAACTGGATTTAATGAGGTCTATTCCCACAAATTTGGACTTCTAATCAGTACCTTGGAACACAGACTGATGTTAAGGAAATCCAGAGGATTACAGTCAGTCTTGTGGCTATTCAGAATGGACTGTATTTCCTGATACTATTAAATTCTTTGGAGTAAATCATTTCCTACATGGATAAAACTAGTATAGGAAGACAACAAGTTCTGAGATTCGTCAGAAACACAGAGTTGCCATTTAATTGTTTCCTTAATAGAGAATTCTTTGCCTGGAACATTCAGGATGACCACTGACTTAGGCTCCCAACCCAAAATATCTCCTTTGGGTTCTATTAGGCTGTAAGAGATTTGGAGGAGGAATGGTGTTTTCATATATATGTTTGGAAAGCACCTAACAGAAATAGTCTGATAATTTAGAAGGAACTGCTTAAGCCAAGACCAAATGATCAGGTCTTGCACATCCCTCCCTCCAGCACCTTGGTGGCATGCTTTATATAGGAGCCACACTACAGAGAGTTCCCTACTAGCTGGGACTCCTGCCCCACTTCAGGTTCCAAAATGCCTGAGCTAACAATATGTGAGTCAATGTTGATTTGTACAAGGAATTACTTTTATGGTTGGTGGTAGTGCTGGGAGAGAATTATGTTGTGGAGGTTGACTGCCCAGACAGACAGCCTCCCCATCCATGGATCTCAAATCCAGTAGAGGGGCTTCTGTGGTTTGGGAAGCAGGAGAACTATTTTGAGCATTCAGCTTTGGTTCTATGTCAATTCTTACACTTAAAAATTAAAAAGTTTTTACATTTAAATAATCAGATAAGGCATTGTGTCAATCTTTGGAAAGCTTCTTTTTGTCTTTTAATTGTTTAATCATTGCTAGATAACTTCCTAAATTTTCCAAATATTCATACTTCTATATTCAAATGGCTTCTTACAGTAATAGTCAGTTATAACATCAAATGACCTTGCTATATTGATGCATACATTTCACTATTTATAACAACTTCCTGATGTTATGAGACTTGCAGATAGATACAAAGTATTTGCAAATGTTCATCTCAAAAGAATCTTAAGGCATCTTAAGCATTTAAGGAAACATGAGATTCGATATAATCAGCACATTGCCCAACTGTTTTCTTTAACATTAAATGGATGAACACTCATGTGTTTATAAAATTAACCAAAATTTTAGCAGGGAAAAATTTATAGAAATCCTTAGGTTTTAAACAGCAGTTTTTCTGTCTATAATTAGGCATGGAAGATCAAGGAGCCTAACCTTGATACCTGAAAAGATACTGGAACAAAATTATTAAAAAGTCAATTTGTAAGCATCTAGAGGATAATAAGGTTATAAGAAACAGCCAAAATGGATTTGTCAAGAACGAGTCATTCCAAAGAAATCTAATTTCCTTCTTTGACAGGGCTACTGGCCTAGTGGATGGAGGGGAAACTGTAGATGTGATATGCCTGGATTTTACTAAGGCTTTTGACACAGCCTGACAGGACAGTCTCATAAGCAAACTAGGGAAATGTACACCAATTTTATAAGTTAATCTAGACTACAACTGATTGAAAAAAAAAATTCAGTAGTTATCAATGTTTCTCTATCAAACGGGGGGCAGCAGGGTGGGGGGGAAGGTATTTAGGGGCATCCCACGGGGTCTATCACTATTTAATATTTTCACTAATGACTTGGATAAGAGTAGAGTGGATAGTATGCTGATAATGCTTGTGGATGACACTATGCTGGGATGTTTGCACTAGCATTTTAGAGGACAGGATTAAAATTCAAAATAACCTTGACAAATTGGAGCATTGACCTGAAATAAATAAGATGAAATTCAAAGACGACAAGCGCGAAGTACTGGCAAGGAAACAAAACCAAGCCAAGCAAACACACACACCTCACAACTATAAAGGTGGATTCATTGTTTGGGTGGTTACTTATGTTTGGGAGGAGGTTGATCAGTTGTGCCACTCCCACGGTTGGACTGCGTTTATCTTGTTTCTACCTTCACAGCCCCACTCCAACAACTGGCTAGCCCCATTCTCAGACCACCACTTAGTAGTGGTGATGGCCTCTCTCAGCATGGAGGGGCTGGACGGGGCCAGCATGGGCCTACTGACACTTTAATAGCAGCTTGCTGGACAACGTGGTCTTCATGGCATCCTCCCAAGAGTTCTGGCTGGCCTGGTGAAGGCAGAGGCATGCTTTTTCATCAAAGTGGTGGTGGGATGTAGGCTGTCAGTTTCAGGCCCAGGTTTGCGGGTTTTCTCCAAGTGCTATATCCTCCACACAGTGTTTGGTCAAGCTCAAATGGACCCCACCTGAACCTGTTGGCTTTGGTCGAGGGGTGTATCAGGGTTGTCTGCTGTCAGGCTGGCTGTACATAGAGCTCTTCCTCCGGCTCCTCGTATGAGGTTGACAGGGTTGGTGCTCCATGAGTCAGAGTTGCAGATGGTCATGTCAGCGTACGCTGATGACATACTCCTTGTGGTCCAGACCTGGGTGACCTGGTGCAGGTAAAGACCTGCCAGGCTATCCACTTGGCAGCCTCCTACGCCCACGTCAACTGGGTCAAGAGCTCTTGCCTGATGGCTGGGGAAGGGTGGCAGGTGAACTTCCTCCCACCTACACTTCAGGCCATCCAGTGGAGTGTGGGTTCACTACTTTATCTGGGCATTTACCTTTCCAGTACCCATCCTTCCCTGCCAGAGAACTGGCAAGATTTAGAGGGCCAGGTAGCTAAGTGGCTGTATAGGGTCCAGAACTGCTGTGGTGCCTTTCCCTGCAGGGGAGGGCACTGATGCTCAACCAGCTAGTCCTGTCCATGCTCTGGCAGTGGCTCAACACCCTGAGCCTGGTCCTGGGTATCCAGGCCCAGCTCAAGAGGTTAGCTTTGGGGTTCTTTTGGCAAGGACTGCATTGGATCTCTGTGGAGGTTCTGAGTCTTCTCCTGGAGGAGGGAGGACAGGGCCTGGTCTACCTTCACAGTCAGGTCCATGTCTTCCACCTCCAGGCCCTAAGATACTCCTTTATGATGCAGGTAGTCCAGCATGGAGCATACCTTTCTCTGCTGCTTCAGAGGGAACCAGCAGCTCTTATCTTCATCCAAGGGGTTTTCCTTAAGACCCCTCTTAGCTGCCAGTCTCCTACTGGGACCTCCTCTGGACCTGGAAGCTGGTTTTGGTGACTAGGTCTATGGCAGCCACAGAGGGGGTATGCAAAGCCCCTGATACAGAACCCCCAGCTTGGTGTGCAGGTCGTGATGTCCTCCTCAGTGCACCAGAGGTTGGTCCATCTGAGATCTATTGGACTATGACCAGGGGGACTGGGTGGATCCTCTGGTGCTTGCTCAGTGCATGGGGCTCTCCACCCCTTATACCGCCATCATGTACTCCAGGAGGTGAGGGAAGTCTTATTGTCCACCTCTCAGGGCTCTATTGAACAGGCCCTGCAAGAGGGTGCTCCCTACCTGCCCTTTACTCCAGCCTTCTAGGCCTTTTCAAAGGGCCCTGCCTCATGAATGCACCCTCCACCCCCAGTCACCTTTCTGCCCACCTGAGCCAGTTGCATAATTTGGCTGCAGTTCAGAAACGAACTGGCTGCAAGGGCACATACTCATGCTCCATACAATCCATTTCCTCACCCTCATGTCCTGCCCTGATATAAAGTGGTGGGACCTCCTGCCATCTGTTGAGGGTGAGGAAACCTGGTGGGCAAGTCTGTATTCCAACTTGGTTCCATGGCCCACTAGGGATATCAGCTGGTGGGTCCTTTGCGGCCCCACAAACAGAGGTGTCTACTTCTCAGGGTTCACCTCTTTCCCTGACACCTGCCCCTTCTGTGACATCAGGGAGACCCCAGTGCACACTCCAGATAGACATGTAAGGTTGCAGCCCCTTTTCCAGCTCCTCCAGGACCTTCCCCTTGGGTTCTGGCTGCACTTTCCCCCCCTGCACCTTCTGATCTATGCACACCCTGTCTGTGGCTCCAGAAAGTTGAGAGACCTCCTCCTCAGTCTCCTCCTGGCACTGGCCCTCTATAAAAAATTGAGAGGAGGATGCTGGACGGGGAAGTAAATAGTGGACGGGGAGATAATGTGGAACCTATTTCCACTCCTCTCTTCAATCATGCAGACAGGCAGAGTGCCTCTGGGCTACATCCGTTGGCTCCCTAGACACTTTTGAAGAGCAGCGTACGCTGTTCGCAGTACCCTACTTATGGCTTCACTCCTGTCCTTGTTTTCTTCTTAATTGCTCCCCAAAATCATTTGAGCCCAGGGTTTAGTCTCCCCCTCCCCTTAGACCAGGGCAGGTGCCTTCACATGTGGGTGGGCTTGCAACCACCTGCCTCCCATAACTCAATAGGTGCTGCCTAACCCTGTTAGCAGCAAAACTCATTTAGCATCTAAATTTCTGCTTTAAAAGTCCCTTACTAGCTAGGTTTCTGCCCTTGGGCGCACATATTGGTGGCTCAGGCCTGGATGCCTGCCTCTGTTATGCTTAAGACCCAGCACAATCCTCCAAGTAGGTGAACACAGATGTTCACTCACTCACCTATGGGGCCTGATGCAGGAGGAGCACTCTGATGATACCTAACTACACAAAACAGTTGGGGGTGTGGAGAAGAGCAAGAGGAAGGGGCCTCTCTTACAACCTTTATCCCAGTGGTTAGAGCACTCACCTGGGATGTGGGGAACAGTTCCTGCCTCCACTTGATATGAGGAGAGGATTTGAATAGGGATCTTCCGAGAGATTTGCCCTAACCACGGCACTATGGTGGTCAGAGGTCTCTTTTTGAAGCTGTTCCACTTTGTATTAACTAGGTAATGGTAACTGGGCCAGATGAGTACCCTAACCACTGGGGTAAAGGTTGTAAGGGAGGCTACCTCTTCCTACTTATATTTAGTGTGGAGTTAACCGCAGCAGCATATACCTCTTACAAGAAAAGGCCTAAGCCATGACCCCTGTGGATCATAAGCAGAGATCAGCAACTTCCTGCAACCTGTAATTAGGCCTCTAACTTCCTGTAAAGGTGAGGGTGACAGCAGCGGCGGTTTAAGAAACATTCTTCACATCAGCATTGGCTAAATTAGATGGTTGCATGCCTAATGTGCTCTTTTGTAGATCCTTTTCTCAGGAAGGCACCTGTAGTCATCTCTGAACCAGTTTCAAACAGGGCAGGGCAACTATGCGAGCAATCTCTGTAAATGGGGTTTTTCTAATGACCCATGATGGAGCTGCAGTCAACTTCAGACTATGTTGCGGATCCTTGACAAGTACACACTGACCTATTTTGACATCAGGCTATCAGCTCTTCCCTGGATTGTGACAATGTCAACAAGTGTCTGGACACATTGTGCAAACACTGGTAGTGTCAGGCACCTACTGCTCCCCAAGTATTGTAGGAGGAGCTTAGGTGCCTAGTCAGGTCTTGCGGGCGGAGTCCAGTAATTTTCTTTCAAGATGCCTAGAAGTTTAGGCATCGAATTGCTGAGTGATGCAACACCTAACTCCTTTATGTATCCAAGCCCTAGACTCAGTTTGAGCACCATTTGGGTTCAGCCATCCCTGTTATTGAAACTGAGAGCTGCTTGATTTGATTGCTATAATGTTGCATATCTGTTCACAGTCAGAGGGAAGATTTGTTTCCTTGTCAATTCACTTCTACTAAAAACTATCTTTGCACAGCGAATTAGGTAAAGGGAATTTTCTGTCACAAGAGGGCTCTCAAAAGGAATAAGATGTTTGGGAAAAACAGCCAAAATAGCTAAAATCTTTGAAGAGATGTTGAGAACTTTTGTGTCTGCTTAGAACAAAGCCAACAGTTGATTTAAAAAAAAAATCAGTTTGATCTCTTTTCATTTAAAATTATCTTGAAGACAAGAAATGAGTAAGTGGTACTTTCAAATTCTTTCCTTACTTAACCTCTCTAATTTGGTTTAGAGGACTCCTTATTCAGGCCAGAGCTTTTTCCTTATTGAGAGCATTTAACAAACAAACAAACAAACAAACGACAGAAAACAGAACATGCACCGTGATTAACAATAACCAGACTTGCTTTACCTCCTGTATGGTGTTGTGCAAGGCATTTCACTAATGTTTAATAGGAATAAGCTATTAATTTCTTAAGAGACGGGGAAGGACATACTATCTTTACCCAAATGCACAATGCCAACCATTTGCAGGCACTGTAGTGCTAGCATATCTTTGAAGAAAAGATATACAGTGGTTTTAATATTAACTGATTTAACAGCTCATTGGTGACAAATGTTAGGCTTGTTACTTATGCTTTTGACCTGAGTGGACACTGTCATATCACACAAATCAAAATTACATTTTAATTATATCACATCTTCTTTGCACATCAGTATATTCTTAACAGAAGAGTTGATTTAGAAATGATGATCAAAGACAAGATTACTGGTATTTTTCAGCTTAGAAAACTGCCAGCTTACCACTCAGTCATATTCAGGCTTAGCCTTCACTCACTATTTATTTCAGAAAGATTAATTATTTCACTCCTCACATCAATTTTTACCACCATACCCTTTCAGTCACATCCCCTTCCTCTATGATGTGATATGTTGGTCTATTTCCATAGGATTATTTGTAAAATTGTTTTTGATGATTTGACTGAAAGTCTATTTGTTTTACGTTTTGCAGCTCTTTACCTGTCTTCTAGATAACTCTTGAAACAAAACACTTAATAAAGCAATTTTCAGATCCCACAAATTAATGTTTAGGATTATTGTCTCCCTATGTAACTCTGGTGGTTCCAAAAGGCTAATTTGACATGGCTACTGTAAAACGACATGTGTATTACACTTTCCCTGAGATTGTGCTGAGTGTCTACAGTTCTCCCTCCCATTTACTTCATCTCATGTATCCCATGACAGAATGTACACCTGTATTCACACCCTAGACACTACTATAATCATCTTTGTACAGAGTATGCCTTATAATATTTGAAAAAAGTATTCTCCTGATACAATGTATGCCCCAACATAGTATATAAAAAGTTACAAGATCTCCCTGTATGATATTATAAAAACTATTACTGTCTACAGCTCTGCCCAAACAGAAATTTGGCAAAAGAGGTTTATTGTAAACAATGGAATGGTGTGCTCTCCTGCTTAAACGCAAATTAAGTAAACAGAGTCAACATGCAGGAAAGAAAGGAAGTTCATACAGGTGAATAAAAAAAAAAAAAAACAGTAGGGAACATCCTTCCACATAGATTGCCTACTAGTTCCCAGCCAGAAGTGTTTTTCAAGAAAGAGAGAGAGACTGAAGATCTCATTTAAAAAAAAAAAAAAAAAAAAAAGTATAAACATCTCAAGGCACCTTTCTCTCTCTCCCCTCCCTTTGTTTTTACTGCCCCTGAAGCAACAAAGGAAGTATTTTTTGGACTCCAAAGGGAGTCCTGACCTGATGTACAGGGTTTGGTCAGTAAGACTGCTGAAGGCAGGTGGTGAGAAACTCTGCTTGAGTCTGATATAGTTAGTTGATTAGCAAACATCTCATTTTTATTTTTCTTACAAACATTTGGAGTACAAATAATGAGGCATAAAAGTCAAAGAGGACTTTATTTTATTGTCTTAGCTAATCCAATGAGTTGAAATTGAAGTGTCTGGGAAACTCCATTTGGGGGTCACAAGTTGTGTGCATATTATTCTCAAAGGAATAAAATTCTTACTATAACTTGTATTGTCCAGGGAAGAGCTGGATAGAACAAGACATACATTTCTGGGAGAAAAAACAAATCTAAGACTAGGTGTGCATTGGGGGTGGGTGTGTCACCCTGAAGTCTAACCAAATGTGGCTGGCAGGCTGCAATTACACAGAGACTCAAGGTGTGACTTGCATGCTGGAAGGCAATTTGTGAGCAACCCAGGTGGTAGTTAATTCAGCAATGAATTGTAAGGTACTCAAGGTTGCAGGGTAGGGGGTGACAGCTGCTCTTCAGTCTTGATTGTACCCATATATCACACTGCCCCATTGCGTAAAATCAAAAAAAATCCACAAGAACATTCATCAAGTTTTGGAAAACATCTGAGCTCTATGAGGAAAAAAAAAAGTGTTATTGAGATGCAAAGTATTACTACTACTAGCACCATCACCACCTATCGCCAAAAGACCTATCTAGTTAGCAGAACCCCTGGCCACATGTCTGGTTCCTACTAGCCAACCCTCATTAACTTGCTGCAGCTGTGTTCCCCTGCCATACACAGCAGCCATCAAGCAGACCTTGTATCCATATGCTTGCTTCCAGTTCCAATGTGCTGCACACTGTTTCTTCTCTTCAAACGTGTATAAACCCCATTGTTCAGCAACAAATCCCTTAAAATAGCCAAGTTTCTTTGGCGTTGCTTTTTCCAGCAGAGTTGTAGCTCACATTTGCACTCTATTTTTCAGATCCCAGTCATAACAGAGCTTGTCACTTTACCTTTCTGTACCTTGGTACAGTTCCATGTAAAACTGAAATAATTAAGACATTCAATTTTGTAGGAGTGAGTATTAAAACTTCTCCAAAGAGTTAAATATTGAACAATAAGAAAGTCAGCATTAACTGAAATATGATGCCTACCCTGCAGTAGATTCATATAATAAGAAATGTAATGTGGTTCTCTGAACTTCAATTTGAAAGTGATAAAATTAGAGGTCTGGAAAAAGTTCGAGTTTCGAAAGCCAATCAGGAAGCAAAGGCTTGTATATGCTATGTAACTTGGGCCATCCTCATTAAATAATAGTTTTCACTTGACTCAATTACTGCCAGTCAGGATGTGGTCTAACTGTCTTTTTGTGCTTAGTGTTGCCTGCTGAGGATTTTTTGAGGTAGAAACAGGTTGGAAGCTGTTGACAAGATTTCTGAATGCAGTACAGTCATAGTCATGTCAGTCCCAGGATATTAGAGACACAAGGTGTGTGAGATGATAATATCTTTTATTGGACCAACTTCTGTTGGTGAGAGAGACAAGCTTTCAAGCCACACAGAACTCTTCAGGTCTGGGGGCTTGGCTACACTCTAAACTTCAAAGCACTCCCGCGGCAGCGCTTTGAAGTTGAGTGTGGTCGCAGCGCCAGCGCTGCACGTACTCCATCTCCCCATGGGGATTAGCGTGCAGCGCTGGAAGCCGCGCTTGCAGCACTGTTTACACTGGTGCTTTACAGCGCTGTATCTTGCAGCGCTCATGGGGGTGTTTTTTTCACACCCCTGAGCGAGAAAGTTGCAGCGCTGTAAAGTGCCAGTGTAGCCAAGGCCCCTGGGAAAGGTTCTCCCAGCATTACAGCAAAATGCAAGTGGGAGGAGATTGATTGATTGTTTAGCATAATGATTCTGTTCCAGTTTGCTGCTGTTCTAGGAGAATCTTTCTTGGACCTAAGGAAGAGCTCTGTGTGGCTTGAAAGTTTCTCTCTTTCACCAACAGAAGTTGGTCCAATAAAAGATATTGCCTCACCCAATTTCTCTCTGAAAACATTTGTTTTTTTTCCTCAAATGCCAAAATCAGTTTACTACAGTTATTTTATGTAAATAAATAATAAAGACTATTTCAGAAAAAGATTTCAAACAAGCCTGTACTGTGATATTTTTGTTTTGTTAGGACAGTGAAAGAAAAGAATCATGGATATGTGATTAAGAAATCTGACATTTTGCAACTTCTAAACAATAATCATCTTCTCAAATCTGGAATGTTGCAGTCTACCAGCTATTTATAATGCTGTTGCAAGATCAAGTCAATTATTTTCAGCTGAGAAGCTTAAACGAGCAATATCTGTGATAAAGAACAAGCTTGGCTATCTTTTTTTTGTCTGACTTCAATAGCAGTTACTCAAATACATATAGTAAATATCTGTGAACATCATTTCTTTATTTAGCTGAAATAAACAAAAATGAGCAGCATTATTGCATATCTTTCCCTGATTTGCATATTTATTTTTTCCTAGTCACTTATTTTCCTAAGTTTGGGGTTCTCCTCTTTAGTCAGAAGTTGTACTCTCTTCAAGGTCTTTCCTTCCAGCTGAAGGAAGACTTAAGTAGCAGTTACTTATGCCCTTGCCATGTCAAGATAATACTACTACTTTTCTGGAGACAATACCTACAAACCACCCTGGCAACTTCAGCTAATGAAGTATGTAACTACACATATACTCAATGAAACGTTCTCAGAGGCAGCCTATGATAACTGAGCTCCATAGGTTGGGTCAGTCACAGGTTTTTTGATATGCCCTGAAGTTTGTCAGAGATTTATTTGCAAAAACTTCATAGTAAGGGTGAGTCAGCTGTCCTGCTGAATACAACATTACATATAATGGAATACATGATGCAGCTCTTCTCTGGTTTACATTTTCTTCATCACTATTTCTAAGTTGAATTTATATTTTAAATGTACTCAAATCTTAAGCCAGCATTCCAGATTACTACATATTTAACTCACTGAAACAAAGACATTCTTTTAAATTAATCAGAGATGTTTAGTGTGTTCATAACAATGTTCATTGCTTTTAGAAAAAGGGAACAGTAATTTACTTTGTGTGATCTCCATAACAAGAGACATGGTTATGAAATTTCACCAACTTTAAAATAATATGTTTCCAAAGATTTTAGGTATAACAAGGATTTTGTCTTAAAGGTACTGATTTTGCTGGAGGGTTCTTTTAAAACTTGTTTGTCGGATAGTCAGAAGTGAAGAAAGGGAACTCTTTGTCCAGCTATCTGGAAGGGAAGGACTGTTGTCCCTTTAAGGGCTCTCTTCAGTGGGGGGAGAGGTGGTGAAGGGATGGACAGAAAGGACAGGAAGACTTGGAAGCACTTTTTTTTTTTTTTAATTATAGTAATTAAAATGTGTATTTTAGATAAGGGAGGTCTTTTGAAGGATTTAAAAAACTATGTCTGAAGATCCACACATTTAAGGCTAAAGATGATGTGCATCTAAAACTCTATGCAAGCATTTTTTAGAAATGTGATTTTATAATCTTCACCAGCTCACTAATGAAATATTTTTAAAGCAAATTTTAAACTAGGGTCCTGTAGACTGACATGTTCTGTGTAAATATTACATTAATGCACAACTGTTTTTGTCAGTAAAGTCAGAAACTGACAGTGTAAAAATTTATTTGGGCATAAGCTTTCGTGGACATCTGATGAAATGGGTTCTAGTCCACAAAAGCTTATGCCCAAATAATTTGTTAGTCTTTGAGGTGACACAAGGACTCGTCCTTGTTTTTGCTGATACAGACTAACAGGACTACCACTCTGAAACCTGTCAGTATATACCTTGGGGTTGGCAAATGCCTGTTAGATGGCTTTATTACCCCTTGAATGTCTCTTCAACAGTTTCAATGTTGTGCTAATAGGTCTGGCAGGCTGGAGGTTTTTTCACTTTTAACTACTAGATTCCCTCCCAAGGAAGACTCACCAGGCTAGAGCAGCCATCTGTGGGAGCCTGCAGGAAGGGTCAGAACAGGGATGGGAAAACAAGAGGGTGGACACTAAGACCCAGTGGTGCCCCAAATTTTCAGGTGCCCTATGCAGCTGCTTATGTTGCCTATGCCTAAGGACGGCCCTGTGAGTAAGTAGCTTTTGGAAAATAGGACATTTTATGAATTCATAGATTTTCAGGGACAGATCTCCTCCATAACACAGGCCATCCTTGAATTAATTCCTGCTTGATGTCCAATAGCTGTGGTTGGATTAGACAGAGCAGATTTTTTAGAAAAGCATTCAAGTTTGGAGAATCTTCCATGTACTAACATAAAGGCCTGTCTGAGTTGTGAGCTGGGGCTCCCTACCTCACTGGCAGCTATATAGGCATAGCTGCTGTACCCCATGGCTTGAAGTAGTGACAACAACCCAAGTACATCATTTCTGCCTTCAGCACCCCCACCATTAAGACTGTTCCAGCACCACTGTACACAGTAGTTACACAGCAGCCCAGACTTGCCTCTGGCCACAGGGGATGGAGTCAGCCTGCCTCTCAGGCACCAAGAGGCACTGTAGCTGGGAGGCTCCAAGAATATGGGTGAGAGAATGGAGGAAAAAAGGTGCTGCCTTCCAGTCAGGAACCCTTACATGGGTTCTGCCCCCAACAATCATATTTCCTGGCTGACTAGAGTGGAGTATAAGTGTCAGCCAAAGAGAAGAACTGACGCCTTTTGGAACACCATGTGGAGAAGTAGATTTTTTTTTTTTTAAATAAATGTACCCCTCGGTGTACATGTGTGATATTACCGTGCCTGAGCGCAGCCTTAGATCAAAAAGCATAATTAAAAGAAACCAGAACAAACAAACAATGAAATAATGGAAGTTAGGAGCCTAAATACTTTTGTGGATCTGAGTCAAAGCCCATCTGCTGTTCCCTTCTTCAGTCGCCCTAAGTGTTCTCTGAATTGTTCAGGCTGGCATGAAGCCAAAATACACATCTCTTAAGGGCTTACAGGGAAACAGTAGCCAGGTCTTGACTCTTCAGAAACATTAGTGAGTTTCACAGTTAAATACTAGGCCATGTTCCCAGTTACTGTAGAAGTGAAAAAAACAACAACAACAATCTTTTAGGGCTAGATTCTGAAATGCTTACTTCCATCAGTGAGTACAATACTCCAGAAGAAGCTGCATTGAAACCAATGGTGCTACATGCAGATTAAGGTGCTTTTCAACAAGACTGTTTCCCTCTTTTCAGTGTAAGATCTAATCTTTACATTTTAAGCTTTTCTGCCTGCATCCAAAAGGGCAAGAGAGATGTGTCCTAAGACCTGCCCCCTCATGGAGTTCAGTGCATATGTCCAGGCTGCAGGGAGGCACATATTTCTGATTTGTATCTTCAGCTGGGAATTACTCTTCTGGAACCAGTCAGGCAGCTAAGTCCTTATTTGTGAGAATGAGCTAGGCTCCTGGCCCATTCCACAGCGTCATGGTTGCAGTGCTAGCATTATAAAGTAGAATTACCAAAGCCAGATAGGACATAAAAAAAACCAGAGGCATAACACAGACAGTGGTTACCATTACAGCCTGGGAGACAGGCCAGTCCTCGCTTACAGACAGCCCCCATCCTGAAGCAAATACTCACCAGCAACCACACAACAAAAACACTAACCCAGGAACCTATCCTTGCAACAAAGCCCATTGCCAACTCTGTCCACACATCTATTCAGGGGACACCATCATAGGACCTAATCACATCAGCCACACTGTCAAAGTCTCATTCACCTGCATATCTACCAATGTGAAATATGCCATCACGTGTCAGCAATGCCCCTCTGCCATGTACATTGGCCAGACTGGACAGTCTCTATGCAAAAGGGTAAATGAACACAAATCAGATGTCAAGAATTATAACATTCAAAAACTAGCCAGAGAACATTTCAACCTCTCTGGTCACTTGATTACAGATCTCAAAGTCACAATACTCCAAAACCAAACAAACAAACCAAACCAAAACAACAAAACACAAAAAACAAACAAACCCAAAAAAACCCACACAAACTTCAAAAACAGACTGCAATGAGAAACTGCAGAATTGGAATTAATTTGCAAACTTGATACCATTAAATTAGGCTTGAATAAAGATGGAGTGGATGGGTCATTACATAAAGTAAAAACTGTTTCCCCGTGCTAATTTTCCCCCCTGCTGTTACTGACACCTTCTTGTGAACTGCTGGAAATGGGCCATCCTGATTATCACTACAAAGATTTTTTTCCCCTCCTCCTGCCCACCATAACTGATTACCCTCATTATAATTAGTATGGCAAAACCCATTTTTTCCATGTCCTCTATGCATATATGCATAAATCCTACTGTATTTTCAACTGCATTCATCTCATGAAGTGGGTTTTAGTCCACAAAAACTTATGCTCAAATAAATGTGTTAGTCTCTAAGGTACTGCAAGTACTACTTGTTCTTTTTGCTGATACAGACTAACACAGCTACCACTCTGAAAATTAAAGTCTGGGTCATTCCTGCTCAGTTGCTGTATTAAGTGTTCATTAATACAGATGATAAATTTAACCTGTTTACTGCACTATCATATAAAAGTAATGACAATTCTTGACATACCAATTAACACCACAGGAAAGCAGAGCAAAATTCAAATCATGCATTTACTTCAGTTAAATTTTCCTGGTAGTCTATATAGCAGAGTGACTGAATGACCCACACCTCATATAACTTGACTTGACTTGCATGCAAGCATGCTACAAATCTATACAGTAGGGGATCAGATCTTTCCAGGCAGACCCTTAAATGAAGGGAGAAGTTTGTGCATGTTGCAGGTGGCCAGTAGCTCCAGAACACTGTACTCCCTCCCTTTCTGGGACCCCATACTCTATGAAATGTTGTTGCTATGGGAGGGAGCAATCAGGACCAATGTTATTTTTAGTGTTGCATTTAACCACAGCAGGGGAGTAGAGTCAAGCCTGACCTCACTTGCATTGGTGCAAATCCCTTGGGTTTCAGTGGAAGTTGTAATGCAGCAGTCCTTTTCCCCAGCTTAAGAAGCATTCACTGCTATAGTCAATCTCCTTTAAGTAGGTTTACTTGTCCAAACATGAGCACATAACAAACAAAATACAGTTCCTCTGCTCACCTTGTGTCCTAAGGTTTCACAGCCTCCCCTCTCAGTGGTCCCAGGTAATCCTGCTTCTTACAGCTTCCCAGTCCTAACCAGCTCTACTCCCTTTCTAGAACACCAGCCTCACTGAACAACTGGCCCCTTGTTCTAGGGACCCATTATTAGCTATAAAAGCAGCAAAGAATCCTGTGGCACCTTATAGACTAACAGACATTTTGGAGCATGAGCTTTCATGGGTGAATACCCACTTCCTCAGATGCATGTAATGGAAATATCCAGGGGCAGGTATATATATGTGTGCTAGCAAGCAAGCTAGAGATAACGAGGTCAGTTCAATCAGGGATGATGAGGCCCTGTTCTAGCAGTTGAGGTGTGAAAACCAAGAGAGGAGAAACTGGTTCTGTAATTGGCAAGCCATTCACAGTCTTTGTTCAATCCTGAGCTGATGGTGTCAAATTTGCAGATGAACTGAAGCTCAGCAGTTTCTCTTTGAAGTCTGGTCCTGAAGTTTTTCTGCTGCAGGATGGCCACCTTAAGGTCTGCTATAGTGTGGCCAGGGAGGCCAGTCATGGTGTGGCTGGTTCATTCACCTGCACGTCCACCAATGTAATATACGCCATCATATGCCAGCAATGCCCCTCTGCTATGTACATCGGCCAAACTGGACAGTCTCTACGGAAAAGGATAAATGGACACAAATCAGACATTAGGAATGGCAATATACAAAAACCTGTAGGAGAGCACTTCAACCTCCCTGGCCACACTATAGCAGACCTTAAGGTGGCCATCCTGCAGCAAAAAAACTTCAGGGCCAGACTTCAAAGAGAAACTGCTGAGCTTCAGTTCATCTGCAAATTTGACACCATCAGCTCAGGATTGAACAAAGACTGCGAATGGCTTGCCAATTACAGAACCAGTTTCTCCTCTCTTGGTTTTCACACCTCAACTGCTAGAACAGGGCCTCATCCTCCCTGATTGAACTGACCTCGTTATCTCTAGCTTGCTTGCTAGCACACATATATATACCTGCCCCTGGATATTTCCATTACATGCATCTGAGGAAGTGGGTATTCACCCACGAAAGCTCATGCTCCAAAACGTCTGTTAGTCTATAAGGTGCCACAGGATTCTTTGCTGCTTTTACAGATCCAGACTAACACGGCTACCCTCTGATTATTAGCTATGTGATTCCACAGCCAGCCCCAATTATGCCTCTTCTTCCTTTCCTTTGGCAAGCCCTCAGAGTCCCAGGTGTTGCCCTGCCCCTTTTAATGGGCTTATCTGGGCCCATCTGTTCTGACACAGAGGTGCTGGGCCTGGTCTGCTCACAGGAATTAGCTACCTCGTGACAGACCCATATAACTGAGAGCAGAATTGACCCCAATGTGAATAATACACATACTGTAAATAACTTCATACGATCTCAGTCTCTAGCTTTCTATATCAAGGGTTCTCAAACTCAGGGTTGTGACTCCTCAGGGGATCACAAGGTTATTACATGGGGGGTTGTGAGTCCACCCCAAACCCCACTTTTCATCCATCATTTATAATGGTATTAAATATACTTAAAAGTGTTTTTAATTTATGGGGGAGGGGTCACACTCAGAGGTTTGCTGTGTGAAAGGGGTCACCAGTACAAAAGTTTGAGAACCACTGCATACTGCCAGAGCACCTTCCTCTTCCATGCCTGACACTCTTAAGATGCTTCCTGCTAGCTTTTCAAAAACAGCAGTAGGGAACTGGCCCTCTGAGCAAACATTCATCTCTGCTCATTGGACCCAGGGCCGGCTCCAGGCACCAGCATTCTAAGCTGGTGCTTGGGGCGGCATTCTGCAAGGGGTGGCAGTCCCTCTTGTTTTGCCCCCAAGCAGCATGCTGAATTGCTGCCGCGGGAGGGAGAGGGCAGTCTGTGTGCCCTTAGGGCAGCAGGCGCGTTTCCGTGGCGGCGGCAATTCGGCAGCTTCTATGTTTAGCTGTCCGCAGAGGCCTCAGCTAAACATAGAAGCGTCCACAGAATTGCCACCGCCGCGGAAACGCGCCTGGCGCCCTATGGGAACAGGGACTGCCCCCCACCCCCGGTGGCAATTTGGCATGCTGCTTGGGGTGGCGAAAACTGTAGAGCTGGCCCTGATTGGACCTAGTCTCCCTTTTCAGACAATGAAGCAGAAATAAATGGTTGTGCTTCTCAGGAAGTTATGCAAGCTTGCTTTCTCCCACAATTTCCTTAGGCTTTCCAGATTTCTGAAAAGTCACTGCTTCAGGGAGATGTGCTGGGAATTGTGGTATGGTACGCAAGGGGCATTGCAACTGCATTGCTTGAGCTGAATGTTTGTGTGGAGTTAGGGCAGAATTGCACACAAAACAGGACATCTAGTTTGAATGCACTGTACTTTTATTTGCATTGCTGCAATCATCCCAACTCAATGAGCAATGCATCTGTTCTCTACTATAGACACTCCTGGAAAAGACTGTAGACAAATACTAACCTGGTGTTAAAGTACGGTTAAATGTAAAAAAGGAAAGTGTTTAGGGCACAGAATATGCCATTTGGCCCACAGGTGCATGCAAAAGGTTAAACTAAAGAGATGATGTAAAAGGAGATGCTCGAAACAAAATACTTTTGATAGTTTATTCCTTTCCTGTTCCCATTCCTTCTGTTTATTCCTCGACAGAGGTGACAAAGTGATTAATCATTGCTGGCACTGTCCAGGCTATCCCATTAGGCAACCCTTTCTTAGGCCTGGTCTACACTATGTGTTTATACCGATTTTAGCAGCGTTAAACCGATTTAACGCCACACCCGTCCACACTACGATGCCCTTTAAATCGATATAAAGGGCTCTTTAAATCAGTTTCTGTACTCCTCCTCAATGAGAGGAGTAGCACTAAAATCGGTATTATTATATTGGATTAGGGTTAGTGTGGCCGCAAATCTATGGTATTGGCCTCCGGGCCGTATCCCACAGTGCACCACTGATCGCTCTGGACAGCTATCTGAACTTGGATGCACTGGCCTGGTAGAAAGGAAAAGCCCCGCGAACTTTTGAATTTCATTTCCTGTTTGGCCAGCGTGGAGCTCTGATCAGCACAGGTAACAATGCAGTCTCCTGAGAATAGAAAAAGAGCTCCAGCATGGACCACACAGGAGGTACTGGACCTGATCGCTTTATGGGGAGAGGATTCAGTGCTAACAGAACTCCGTTCAAAAAGACAAAATGAAAAAACTTTTGAAAAAATTTCCAAGACCATGAAGGAGAGAGGCCACACCAGGGACTCAGTGCAGTGCAGAGTGAAAGTGAAGGAGCTCAGACAAGCCTACCAGAAAACCAAAGAGGCAAACGGAAGGTCTGGGGCAGGGCTGAAAACGTGCCGCTTCTACGCTGAGCTGCATGCAATTTTAGGGGGCTGCGCCACCACTCTCCCCCTCCCCTCATCCTTGGATTCCGTGGTAGGGGTTGTAATCGCAGCCATGCCTGAGGATTATGCGGATGGAGAAGGTGAGGAGGAGGAAGAGGAGGACGAGCTTGAAGAGAGCACACAGCGCTCTGTTAGCCCCAACAGCCAGGAGCTTTTTCTGGCCCAGACGGAATTACCGTCCCAGCCCTCCCAAGCCACTAGCCCAGACAGTGAAGCCATGGAAGCGACCTCTGGTGAGTGTACCTTTGGTGAGTGTACCTTGCATGTAGCAAGTAATCGGGTATCATTGCATGACAAAGCATAGCTGCGTATAGTCCCGGTGATTGCAGGCATTCAAGAAACATCCGTTCTTTATCTCGCTCTGTTATCCTCAGAAAAGTGATATCGTTCATGGTAACCTGGTTGAAATTCAGGAATTTAATTAAGGGGACAGAGATAGCCTTTTTCCTACAGGGGTGTTTGCCTGTTGCTTACGAAAAATCCTTCCTTGCATGTAGCCAAGCAGGGGGAGGGGAGAAAGGATAGCGCTGAGCTTTCTCGCGTTTAGCTAGCAGGAATCTTCCCAGCTACCAGCCACGCGGTGGGGAGGAAGGGGGGTGATTAGCAGTGATCTTCCATGATACCAGCCATGCGGTGTGGGGAGGGGGTAAAGCGATCATCCAAGAGAATTGGAGGGAGGTGGGGGTGGCTTCTGTGAATGGAAGTGAAGGCTGCTGAAGCCGAAAGACAATGGCTTACCATGGCCGCATGCAAGCTGAATTCTGATGCCCGGACCTGCGTCTGTGAGATCTGTAACACCAGAGCCCAGGCACTCAAAGTTAAGATGCAAAATGCGACCTTGTAGTGAAATCACATGTGCTGTGTAAGGTGAATAGTGTTGTTCACCGTGAAAGAGTATAACCATTGTTCTGTAAAATGTATCTTTTTAAATACTTCTCTCCCTTTTTTCCCTCCCTCATGCAGCTGCACATTTTTCAAGCCTCCCTACTCCATCCCGATGGCTAGCTCAGATAAGGCAGAGGAAGAAGAGGACGTGAGACGAAATGTTCTCTGAAATCATGGAAGTAACCCGCAATGAAAGAGCTCATCTGAATCAGTGGAAGGACATGGTATCAAATTTCAGGAAAGATGCCAGTGAACGTGAGGACAGGAGGGACCAACGTGAGGAGAGGAGAGATGCTGGAGATGAGAGGTGGCGGCAGGAAGATCAGCAGTGGCGGAATGAAACGCTGGGGCTGCTGCGTGATCAAACTGACATCCTCCGACATCTGGTGGAGCTTCAGGAAGAGCAGCGAGGTCACAGAGTGCCGCTGCAGCCCCTGTGTCACCACCCTCAGTACTCACCATGTTCCATATCTTCCTCACCCAGACATGTAAGAACGCGTGGGGAAAGGCTTTGTGCACCCACCCACTCCACCCCCGTGGACAGCCCAACCAAAAGGCTGTCATTACATTGAAATGATTTTAGTGGCCTTTTCCTTCCCTCCTATCCTCCTCCCAAACCGCACCCTTGCCAGTTCTCTCCCTCTTTTTCTAATGAGCTTTTTAATAAAGAATACATGATTTTTAAACAATAGTGACTTTATTTTCTTAAACAAGCTGTAATCGAAGGGGGAGGGTGGGTTGCTTACAGGGAATGAGTCAATCAAGGGGGTGGTGTTCATCAAGGGGAAACAAACACAGCAGTCACACTGTGCCCTGACCCATGATGAAACTCGTTTTCAAAGCTTCTCTGATGCGCACCGCTTCCCGATGTTCTCTTCTTATCGCCGTGGTGTCTGGCTGTGCATAATCAGCGGCCAGGTGATTTGCCTCAGCCTCCCACCCCACCATAAAGGTCTCCCCCTTACTCTCACAGAGATTGTGGAGCACACAGCAAGCAGCAATAACAAAGGGGACATTGGTTTGACTGAGATCTGAGTGAGTCAGTAATGTGTGCCAGCGCGCCTTTAAACGGCCAAATGCACATTCTACCACCATTCTGCACTTGCTCAGCCTGTAGTTGAACAGCTCCTGACCACTGTCCAGGCTGCCTGTGTATGGCTTCATGAGCCATGGCATCAAAGGGTAGGCTGGGTCCCCCAGGATAACTACAGGCATTTCAACATCCCCAACAGTTATTTTCTGGTCTGGGAAGTAAATTCCTTGCTGCAGCATTTTAAACAGAGCAGTGCTTCTGAAGACGCGAGCGTCATGAACCCTTCCTGGCCATCCCACGTGGATGTTGGTGAAACGTCCCTTGTGATCCACCATTGCTTGCAGCACCATTGAAAAGTACCCCTTGCGGTTTACGTACTGGGTGGCCTGGTGCGCCGGTGCCAAGATAGGGATATAGGTTCCATCTATCGCCCCCCCACAGTTAGGGAATCCCATTGCAGCAGCCATCCACTATGGCCTGCACGTTTCCTAGAGTCACAACCTTTTGTAGCAGCAGCTTAGTGATTGCTTTGGCTACTTGCATCACAGCAGCCCCCACAGTAGATTTTCCCACTCCAAATTGATTCCCGACTGACTGGTAGCTGTCTGGCATTGCAAGCTTCCACAGGGCTATTGCCACTCGCTTCTCCACTGTGAGGGCTGCTGTCATCTTGGTATTATGGCGTTTCAGGGCAGGGGAAAGCAAGTCACAAATTTCCATGAAAGTGCTCTTACACATGCGAACGTTTTGCAGCCACTGCAAATCATCCCACACATGCAAAACTATGCGGTCCCACCAGTCTGTGCTTGTTTCTCAGGCCCAAAATCAGCGTTCAATGGGTAGAACCTGCCCCATTACCAGCAGGAGCTCCAAAGCGCAGGGGCCCGCGGTTAAGGAGAATTCAGTTTCCATGTCCTCATCACTCTCGTTGCCGCGCTGCCGTAGCCGCCTCCTCCTCCTCGCCTGGCTTTGCAGTTCATGGTTCACCATAGACTGCACGAGAATGTGTGAGGTGTTTACAACGTTCACGATCGTGGTGTTGATCTGAGCAGGGTCCATGCTTACAGTGCTATGGTGTCTGCACAGTTCACCCAGGAAAAAAGGCGTGAAACGGTTGTCTGCTGCTTTCACTTAGGGAGGGGTAAGGCTGTACCCAGAACCACCCGCGACAATGATTTTTGCCCATCAGGCACTGGGCTCTCTAACCAGAATTCCAAGGGGCGGGGGAGACTGCGGGAACTATGGGATAGCTATGGGATAGCTACCCACAGTACAACGCTCCAGAAATCGACGCTAGCCTCAGACCATGGACGCACACCGCCGAATTAATGTACTTAGTGTGGCGGCGCGCAATTGACTTTATACTATCTGTTTTATAAAACCGGTTTATGTTAAATCGAATTTATCCCGTAGTGTAGACGTACCCTTAGAGAGCAGTGAGAAGACAGAAATAAGAAGGGAGAGCTGGATAATAATAAAGACTAAAGAAAGTTAATATCATATTAGTATATTACTGATATTAGTTATATGAGTTCGAGACTGATTATATTCTTTATAGTAAATACAATTATACTTGGAGGTTATATAGAAACAGAACAAGTAACTTTCACAAGTATATTGCAAATAAGAAAACCATGAGGATTTGTGGTATTATCTTAAAAGTATACATTGCATCACACATTAAGGAGTTCTGCACAAGGCAAATCATCATAGAAATCATCTGAAAACACTTCAGACCAAACAAACCTGAAAGTTTTCACATATATACAAGATAAGATTTACATATTTAAGAGATCTGTACTCCCATTTAATACTCTACCAATGCTTTCGTATCCTGGCAGATATCATATCTGAGTGTAAAAATTACATGACTCACTGAACAATATTGATGTATGTGTTCTCACACTGAAGTACTAGATATTTATGTATGTAATTCCATTACTGTAAATGGAAGTTACCTCTGTACATCTTCTGCTTCAATAGGAAAATAGGCACAAGAACATTTTTATTCGAGTACTTCTTAGTTCTGACAAGATGAAAAATATCCTGGGCCCTCATAACAACATAAGAATGGCCCTACTGGATCAGACCAATGGCCCAGGACAGTATCCTATCTTCCAACAGTGGCCAATGTCAGGTCCTTCTGAGGGAATGAACAAAACAGGGCAATTATTGAGTCATCCACCCCATCATGCACTCCCAGCTTCTGGCAGTTAGAGGCTTAGGACACCCGGAGCATGGGGTTGCATATACCAGGTCATCTAACAGCCTTTGATGGACCATAAACTTACCTAATTCTTTTTTGAACCCAGTTATATTTTTGGCCTTCACAGCACCCCATGGTAATGAATTCCACAGGCTGATGGTATTGTGTGAAGTAGTACTTTCTTTTGTTTAATTTTAAACCATCTGCCTATTAATTTCATTAGGTGACCCCTGATTCTTGTGTTAGGAGAAGGAGTAAATAACACTTCCTTATTCACTTTCTCCACACCAGTATGATTTTATAGACCTCTATCATATTCCCTTTTAGTCGTCTCTTTTCCAAGCTGACCCAGTTTCAGTATTTTTAATCTCTCATATGGAAGCAGTTCCACACCAATAATCATTTTTGTTGCCCTTCTCTGTAACCTTTCCAATTCTAATACATCTTAATTGAGATGAGGCAAACAAAAGTGCACGCAGTATTCAAGATAAAGACGTAACATGGATTTAAATAGTGGCATTATGATATTTTCTATCATATTATTATTTATCCCTCTCCTCCAAAACATGTAAACTCCATTGTGAGACTGGAAAGAAAAAGAGCCAATGCAGTGGCTGGATAGGGGAGCCTATATACCTCTTTCACACTAAGGGCTGGTCCAGACTAGGGGGGGGGAAATCGATCTTAGATACGCAACTTCAGCTACGTGAATAACGTAGCTGAAGTCGAATATCTAAGATCGAATTACTCACCCGTCCAGACGGCGCGGGATCGATGTCCGCAGCTCTCCGTGTTGATTCCGGAACTCCGTTGGGGTTGATGGAGTTCCGGAATCGATATAAGCGCGCTCGGGGATCGATATATCGCGTCTAGATTAGACGCGATATATCGATCCCCGAGCAATCGATTTTAACCCGCCGATACGGCGGGGTAGTCTGGACGTACCCAAAGAAGTGACTCTCTCCGCCGGCCATGTATTACCAATGCAGAGGGAAGCACTGGGGCAGGCAAAAGGTGAAAGAATTTAGAGCAGCCTGAATGACCCAGCTCCAAGATCAGGGGAGGCCCAAAGGGTTTACTGACATTTTTACCACCACCCTCATTCAGATGCAATGAGCTGTGTTCTCACACAGCTGAGAAATGAGCCCAAACTCATTCTTCTTTTTATTTTGAAATCCATTTGGAAAAAAATACACAACATCCTTGCATTTCAACAGTAACATAGAATTTGGCCCGAAAAAATATTGAAGAATTGATACCCAGTAAAATAAACTCTGACTGAAAAATATTTTCCAGCTTGGTTGAGTAACCCTGGCCACATCTACTTTTACTGCATACCACATTTGCACTTCCACAGCATCTATCAAGCAATGAATATAAAAGGAACACTTAAATTTCTACTTAAAACAAGAGAAGTAGGCATGACATGGATTGTGTTTTTCTTTAATGGGATTTGCAAATATTTATCAATCTGAAGAGGAGGAATACATTCAGTTTGTAATATTAATGCTAAAACATAATTGATTTATCAGAAGAAATGAATTCCAAATCATCAGGTAATCCTAACGCATGAATGTTATACTTCCTGAAGTTGTTTCACAATAACTCTTCTTCAGGCATATAAAGAAGCATTGAACCAGATCCACAGGTGCAGTAAGGGTAAGGATAATTAATCTACACTGATAGTACTTCTTTTCCTCTTTCATTTTAGTAATAGCATAGACGTGCACATTTCACATTTTAAGAGCTAGTTACAATGATGTTAATTATGTAATATTATCCTTACATAAGTACACAAATAAGCCTCATTCCTTGCATTAATTAGTTGGGTTTTTTCCTCTATAAGTATTTCTAAAATCCTCTTGGTTCTCACCTAGCACTTAGTTACTTTCTAAGAGGAGTTTGTGAACTGTGTTTGACTGGTGAATATATGCAAATAAAAAAGCTGATTTATTTTGACTGAATAACATGTCACATTAAATTATGAAAGTGAGGTGGTACAGAAGAAAGGTTTATTCAAGGCAACCTGTGTGCTCATAGTTGGAATTTGTAGGGAACTGCTCGCGGGGAGGAGAGGTAGGGGAGAATGAGAAAAAAATTTCACTTCAAGGTTTATGCTCAGAAAATAAGAGGCCAGAAGCTGATGTGGGCATAGTTTGAAGGCGTTCAGTCTCCTGTGATGTAAGCTACCCTGTGAAGTCAGGACACTATACTAAATCTTTGAATTTTTAGTGCCACTTTCCCATAAGGTTAGGACAGTTGTCTGTTTGTTTGTCCTATAAATCCTTAAAAATGTTTTATGTTTAATGGAAGATTTTTTAAAAGATACTGTTTGTATTATTTTAAAATTATTTTTCAAATATTTTATTATTTTGTGAATTTTTTTTCAAAATAAATGCAGTCAAAGAATAAATGAATAGATTAACCCAATTAATTTTTCTTACTATCATTTTAACTGTTTTAAAATAAAGATTAATCTGAAAAATAAAATAGGTAACAAACGTATACTTTGTCCCAAAAATTAATTCAGTTTCACAACCTGACTTTATAATCAGTCTTTGTTGGAGGCTGAAAACTAAGGTATATTTTACACAGATTGCTTTCATCTTTGTACGTATTATGATAGTGGAGCACTTGGTTTATAATTTGCAAGTACAGTATGTTTCTACTATATTTTCAGAATTTTTATAATTTCATGATAACAGATATGTTGAGTGAAACTTGGATGACAAGTTTGAAATTGAGAGATATACATGTTTTATGCATAGATTGTATTACAGCAAAGATAAATCCTCTGTACCTGAAAATTAGATTTCTGCCACAAGCTGAGGCTTTGGGATAAAGCTTTTCTGTCAGCAGGTGTTATAAGGAATCATTGAATTAGTGGTGGAATACACCTACTAGATCATTCGCTTCATTTCCATTTTCTAGAGGTTTATGCAGTCTAGTTTTAAAATTCCCAGTCAGAGGCGTTTTACTTTGGATACTATTCTATTTAATTTTTTTGATAGTCAATCTAAATTTTCTTTAATGTAGCTCCCTAAACAATTTCTGTTCAATGTTGGTGTTTACGCTGTTTTAGTTTGTACACTCTAAATTGCAAGATATCCCAATTTTTATTGCCTTCTACTGAAAGAATTATGAGCTCTTATCTACTGATACCTTCTGAAGCAATCTCTCAGTTTCAATCTGTCAGAGTTGCTCAGGATTTGTGCGGGGGGGTTCTTTCTGAGCTTTTCTGTTGAAGTTAACTTTGAAATTAGTATCCCCATGTTCCCTTTTGATATTCTGAGGGCATTGCTTTTAATTTGAAATGGTAACAAATCTGAGCAAACTTTTTCATACGTTTGTTTCAAATCTGGAGTGAGGCCTGATGTCATCAGTCTGCCATCTATTCCAGAAGTCTACACATAGCTTATAAATACCAACAAGGGGAAAGAAATTTGATAGCAGAGGGATATTCAAATCAAACAAAGATGCAACAAGATTCAATGGCTGGAAGTTGGGCCTAGATAAATTCAGACTAGAAATAAGGGGCAGTGTTTTACAGTGAAGGGATTTAACCACTAAAACAATTTCCCAAGGTTTGTGGTGGATTCTTCATCACTGGAAATGTTTTAATCAAGATGAGATGTTTTTCTAAAAGAGATACTTCAGTTCTAACAGGAATTAATTTAGGGAAGTCCTATGACCTGTATTATGCAGGAGGTCAGACTAGATGAACACAATAGTTCTTTCGGTCTTTATAATCTATGAGGTTCAGGAAGAAATTCAGTTGGTAGTAAACACTTATTGACAGGCCCTGATGCAACACCCAACTGCCTATTCTTTTTGGAGATCTAATGGGAAATATTTTAGTTAAATATTTACAAGCACTTGCTTTATTCCTTACCCACCCACTTGCTGCCTCTATACCTTTAGAAAAAATTATTTTTCTCTCTTCTTGCTCCAGTGGAAATGGTCCCTTCCCTTTCTTTTTTTGTGGAAATTGGGCCACCTTGCTGCAGGTGCTTTGGTTTTGGCCTGCAGCTCAGTTTCTCTGTAGACCCCTTTCCTAATGGCGTGTTTTGTTTTGTTTAGTATTTTTCTGCCCTACCTGATCTTCCCTTTGCCTCTCTCCAGGCTGGAACCTTGCTTGCCCTCAGTCTTTTCAGAATCTTAGCTGCTCTCTGTTGTTTGGCTATACCGAAAGAAGGACAGGAGATATTTGACATGGGTTTAATCAGACCGCAACTTTATTATTGGATATCTGGGACTACTCAGCAGATAAAAGTGTACAGTTCAGGTAACCCTATTGTGACACTGCACCCCATATTCTTCATAGAGATATTATTATGATATGACTGGTATAACTATAATGTATTTTATGCATGATAGGTCATGTAAGATATCATTGAAAAAGTTATGATTTACTGAATATGATTATCCTATTTGTATGCATGTATCATCATTGTATCTGAAGTTAGGAATATTGGTTATACATCTATTACAAAGGAGTTTTCAGATCTTAGACTCATAGAATAGCAGAGTTGGGAGGGACCTCAGGAGGTCATCTAGTCCAATCCCCTGCTCAAAGCAGGACCAGTCCTCAAATAAATCATCTCAGCCAGGGCTTTGTCAAGCCTGACCTTAAAAACCTTGAAGGAAGAAGATGCCACCACCTCCCTAGGTAACTCATTCCAGTGCTTCACCACCCTCTTAGTGAATTTTTTTTCCTAATATCCAACCTAAACCTCCCCACTGCAACTTGAGACTATTACTTCTTGTTCTGTCATCTGCCACCACTGAGAACAGTCTAGATCCATCCTCTTGAACCCCCTTTCAGGTAGTTGAAACCAGGTATCAAATTCCCCCACTGACTGGCATGAGAACTAAGCTTGGAAACAAACATTTCCCCCCATATGCCAAGCTATTTAAGGCAAGGAAGTGATATCATCTTAGTTCTTAACTGACTCCCCACCCAAAAAGACTCCTGGTGACACCTGAGGAACACAGGCTGAACTGGCGGGGTGGGGGAAAGTGTGGACCCAGGATGAAGGGATTTTTAGCTTGTGAAAGGAACACCTGGGTTTTTTTAAGCTGTCAGCAAGTGCGGCTGGCCCCTTAAGAATCTCTGTAGCCTGCTTGAATCATCCTTTAGGGTGAGAATTTGCTACTGAGTTTGCATGTTTTGTTTGTTTGCTAGACAATCTGCTTTGAGCTGCTTGCTATCCCTTATAATCACTTAAAATCTACCTTTTGTTGTTAATAAACTTATTTTTGCCTTGTATAAAACCAATGTGTGGGAGTCATAACTTGGGGCAGAAAGCTGTTGCAGATCCTTCTCCACATTGAGGAAGGGGGTGAATTTCATGAGCTTACACTGTACAGATCTCTTGTTCAGTGCACAAAGGTATAATTTTGGGCCAAAGGTGGGGGGTGCATGTCTTAGGAACTGGGAGGTGCCTTAGCTAGACCTTCCCATTCAGGGGTTGGTTAAATAACCTGTGTGTTTATAACTCCAACTGGGTGTGTCCTTACCTGTATGTATACTGGAGCCTGGGAAGAGGGCCTGGCAGGCTGGTCACAGCAGTAGCGTTCACAGGAAGCCTAGGCTGGTGGGGCGGGGGGCTCAGTGGTACACCAGTTCCAGGTGGGTGTGGTGGATTCTTTCCCCTCCCCACCCCTGGGTGCCATGTTTATTCCATAATTACCCAGGGGACTTTTACCAGATCCTGCTCTTTTTCCATCCAGATCCCTCCAGCAAATCCACTGCTGGGACCTTACTATCCACTCCCCCCATAGGAGGGTTAAGTTGGGCTAGAAGAATGGGGGGTTGGCTCCCTGTCATACCAATCATAGGAGTCCCCAATCACCCCCCGTTCGCTCCTACACCTTTTTAAGTCCTTCTTTTGCAAGCCATTTATCTCGTCGCTCTAGATGTTTCCTAAGGAGTACCTTCACTGGACATCTGCCACACACTTATATAATAAGTTGCCACATATGGCCTGCAACCCTTCATGCCATGCATGAACAGAGCCCACCTGAACCCACAGTAGGGAAGGCCAAAAAATCCCAACTCCACCTAAGCCATATGATGGCAAGGGAAAAAGTCCTTCCCAGCCCCACTCCACAAAGGGGCAGCTAGCATAATGCCTGCAGCAGGTCTAGACCAAACTGGTATTTTACCACCTAGCCAGGAGGGAGGGTGGTGCTGCCTCAGCCTCCTCTGTGCAAAATGGAGGGTCAAGGCATAGGGAGCCCCTTTAAAACCCCTCATTCCCAGGGGATGAATCAGTAACCACACTGACCCTTTTGCAGCAGTTTTCATCTCCCTCCCCCTCCCCTAAACCATGAAGCACAGTTCCCTTCATTCGGCCAAACAGCCAAATAGCTCCACCCCCCTTTGCTTAAAGGTGCAAGGTGGTGATTCTTGGGCTGAAGTAAACAAAAATGCCCCCCCCCAGCACTGCAGAAGAGTTTCCCCTTAATTTATTTTGTTTTATTCCTTTTCATTTTATTTTCTTGTCTCTAGTGACAAGATCCAGGCAGGTCTGACACTGGTTCATACAGAGCAGGGACCCAGAAAAACAGTGTTTTCTTAGTAATAATCCAAGAATGACACAGATAGTCAAGACTTCTTTCAGATAGAGAGAGAACTCTCAAAGCATCTTCCAGCACATTATATAGTGAGAGAAACTCAATAACTTCTGAGCATTCAAATCCTCATTAACATACACGTATTTATCTTTGACTCTCTTCTAAACTCTGATAAGATGGTCTGTATTACAAATTCATGTTTCGTTCTATAATTTTACAGAAATATTCAAAATGTATTATAAAATCCTTGTTCGATTTTTCGTTGTTTTTAAACTCTCCCTAGGTATTTGTTAGCTTGTATGGATTAGTTTCTGCTAAAACCTTGTTTTTTGGATATATATATTTTTTAAATCCCTGTTCTTGTAAATTCTCCTCTTACTTTCAGTCTTTGGTAGCAGTAATTATGCACTGAAACAACTTAAATATTTGAATAGGCTCTTGTTACAAGAAATAATTAGTGTGAAGTTATATGTCTAGGAGTTTTAATTACCTTTTTTCCCATGCATTCTTCCAGGCTGCTTCCTACACAAATATTATTCCTGAGCTAGTCCACAAAACTGCTTCCATCTCCTTATTTAAATCCCTCCTGAAAGAAACTTTTTTCCCCATAGTGACATCAACAAACTGAGTATGTTATACCAATACACCTACACTGTAGTGTCTGAATCATAAAATGAATATCCAGTGCAACCATATATTTGAATTTAGTTTGTAAGCTAATATTTCTATTTGCATTAAAAGTATGAAACTTACTTCTACAGCCACCTGTAAAAACTTGTGAGAAAAATAAAGGTGCTACTTGTTCAGTAATGAAGAGTTATGCTAGTCTTCTGTTGCAGTGGTGCCTACCCATTCTGGCTTTGGGCTAGCCATTGCCTCAGTTTCTCCTCATTCAAGTTAGATCTCCAGACCCTCTAGCCTAGTTTGGTCACTGCAGTAACTTGGCCTTCCAGCTAAGTCATTTAAAATAAAATGTTCACCTCTGTTGGGATATCAAAGTCCAAAACAAACACATAATTGTCCAGTCTCCAGCTGAGCCAGGCCCTCCTTTCTGCGAGTCTGTCTTCTTTCCTCAGGCCCACCTAGACTCCTTTGACACTCCTTAGAGCAAAGTATCCTAGGGCTTCCTATCTGGATTCTTCCTTGGTTCTCCATCAATTTCTGTTGGTCACTTTCTCCCTCTGAGGAGGTGAGCTAAATATGTCACAGATGGGGCTGGATCCATCTTCTCTTAAAGAGCCTGTCAGCCTCCAAAAATTTCCTCTGAACACCAAGTACTGTTCTTTTCCAGTCTAGACACATTAATAATTTTTTTCATGATGGTTAATACTACTCCGTTCTCTGCCAAACCTATAGTCTCCTGCTCCATTCATTTCTCCTTTTTTCCTCACTTTGCCAACCATTTTTCCATTCCAACTTAATTCCTTTTAGGAGGTCTCTTTCTCTCTCCATTAATTTTTTTCACTTCTTATTTCTCCCCAAGATGTACATTGTTACCCCAGGTTCTTTTTCCCGGTTTTTCTCCCTCGGTCCTCCTGTGCCTTGGCCCTAGATCTACTTTCCTGAATTGAGTTTCCTTACTCATATTATTTTGATGATTATAAAAATATTCTTTCTTCCTGCATCTGAAGAATAGAATGTGAACTAATATGGAGTAGGCAAGGCTGGACTGCAAGTACAAGTGGAATTTTTAAATCAAGTCATGACAATCTCAACGGATTGGATATAAAACAAACATGATTGAGTCAGGTCCCCAGAGTAACTTTTTTTCACCATTACAACCAGGTGTGAACAGTAATTTCATATCCACATCAATCTGCTACCTAAGCATGCTTGAACCAGTGTATTCTAGGAAAATCTGGCAGCTGTTGCATACTACTTCATCAAGGCAAAGATCACTGAGAATAAATGCCTAAGAAATGTCACCAGGAAAACATAGTGAAATGCACACTGAGATGCCTAACTGCACACATCTACTGATTCATTGCATAGGTAGATTGTTCTGTATATATACAGCAAAAGAGCATTATGGCTCAGTAGTTAGCACAAGTGTCTGGACATCAGGACTGTATTCTACATCTTGACCGGCTAACTATATGCCTATGAGGAAGTCATTTAATGGCTATGTGCTTCAGTTTCCCCTTTTCTGTTACGGAGAAAATTATATGTAACCACTTTACGGTCTTTGGCTGAAGAGTTTTTATAGGTTAAATATAGAATTCAAACTTTTATTATGCAGTTTCCTTTATTTCAGTTCAAGTTTTTGCTCTTGGTTTCCTCTTCACATTTCTTTTATGCTCTCTATATGCCCAGACCAGAATACTGCTACTACCACTTCCAAGCACCACTGCTGTCACTCTATTTGTATTGATTTGCCATAACACTAATACTACAACCCTCAGTTAGACGTGTTTGAGAAAGGATGATAGATTCTAATACTGCAGCACCAACCTTTGTGAATATGTGTACGTGTTTTAGAATAATCAAATGAAATTACTGCGAAGACTAATTTCAGTAGTATCTATATAAAAGACAGATCATCCAGTAACACTTTAGCTACTTAGTTACAAATTAAGAAATAAATATGTACTGTATATAATTACAAAAGAATGCTTTTCAGAATGCATAGTCCACTTTTATTTGGATTAAGAATTACATTAAAAATATTATTTAGCATCCTTCTTAAAAGAGTCTAAAATGAGAAGTACAAAAGACAGTAGTGAATGAAAAAAAGGATATTCAGTGATTTCATGAATAATGAATTCTATAAAATCTACCACTATCCTATATTTTTCAAATTCAACAGAAAGTAATATGATGTACTAGAGTCAATCACATTTGGGAAGATCAAATGTCTGTGTTAAAGTTTAAATAATACATAAATATCCAATATCTTGCTTTGCAAGATGCAACAGCATTAAAGTACCAGACTTATATGAGACAGATGATTTAAAAGTAATGAACTGAATATTTCTCTTCTATTTACTTCAGTTTAGTTGAATTCTAGTGGGGTAGCACCACATAACGGAGAGCAGAATTTGGCTCAATATCTCTATAGATATAGTTCCTGTATGTCTGGACAAATGTCCTATTTTGGTGATCCATCCTCAGAAGTGAATGGATACTATTGAGTTTCAGAGGGTTTTGTGGCTGAATATTCTCTTACTGAACTACCAATGGTGTTTAGGGACATCATAGTGATCTGTTGTTCTCCTCTATCTATATGTTCTCCCTGCTTGGCTTTATCCACACAGTTCATAGACTCTTAGACTCAGACTCATAGACTTTAAGGTCAGAAGGGACCATTATGATCATCTAGTCTGACCTCCTGCACAATCCAGGCCACAGAATCTCACTCATCCACTTCTATAACAAACCCCTAACCTATGTCTGAGTTATTGAAGTCCTCAAATTGTGGTTTGAAGACCTCAAGCTGCAGAGAATCCTCCAGCAAGTGACCCATGCCCATGCTGCAGAGGAAGGCAAAAAACCTCTAGGGCCTCTCCCAATCTGCCCTGGAGGAAAATTCCTTCCAAACCCCAAATATGGCAATCAGTTAAACCCTGAGCATGTGGGCAAGACTCACCAGCCAGCACCCAGGAAAGAATTCTGTACAGTAACTCAGATCCCAACCCATCTAACATTCCATCCCAGACCACTGGGCATACTTACCTGCTGATAATCAAAGATCAATTGCTAAATTAATTGCCAACATTAGACTACCCCATCATACCATCCCCTCCATAATCTTATCAAGCTTAGTCTTAGAGCCAGATATGTCTTTTGCCCCTACTTCCTCCTTGGAAGGCTGTTCCAGAACTTCACTCCTCTAATGATTAGAAACCTTCATCTAATTTCAAGTCTAAACTTCCTAGTGTCCAGTTTATATCCATTTGTTCTTGTGTCCACATTGGTACTAAGCTTAAAAAATTCCTCTCCCTCCTTAATATTAATCCCTCTGATATATTTATAAAGAGCCATCACATCCCCCCTCAACCTTATTTTGGGTAGGCTAAACAAGCCAAGCTCTTTCAGTCTCCTTTTATAAGACAGGTTTTCCATTCCTCGGATCATCCTAGTAGCCCGTCTCTGAACCTGTTCCAGTTTGAATTCATCCTTAAACATAGGAGACCAGAACTGCACACAGTATTCCAGATGAGGTCTCACCAGTGCCTTATATAATGGTACTAACACCTCCTTATCTTTGCTGGAAATACCTTGCCTGATGCAGCCTAAAACTGCATTAGCTTTTTTAACAGCCATATCACATTGGCGGCTCATAATCATCCTGTGATCAACCAGTACTCCGAGATCCTTCTCCTCCTCTGTTACTTCCAACTGATGTGTCCCCAATTTATAACTAAAATTCTTGTTATTAATCCCTAAATGCATGACCTTGCACTTTTCACTATTAAATGTCATCCTATTACTATTACTCCAGTTTACAAGGTCATCCAGATCTTCCTGTATGATATCCCGGTCCTTCTCTGTGTTAGCAATACCTCCCAGCTTTGTGTCATCTGCAAACTTTATTAGCACATTCCCGCTTTTTGTGCCAAGGTCAGTAATAAACAAGTTAAGTAAGATTGGTCCCCAAACTGATCCCTGAGGAACTCCACTAGTAACCTCCTTCCAGCCTGACAGTTCACCTTTCAGTACAATCCGTTGTTGTCTCCCCTTTAACCAGTTCCTTATCCACCTTTCAATTTTCATATTGATCCCCATCTTTTCCAATTTAACTAATAATTCCCCATGTGGAACCGTGTCAAATGCCTTTCTGAAATCGAGGTAAATTAGAACCACTGCATTTCCTGTATCTAAAAAATCTGTTACCTTCTCAAAGAAGGAGATCAGGTTGGTTTGGCACTATCTACCTTTTGTAAAACGATGTTGTATTTTGTCCCAGTTACCATTGACCTCAATGTCCTTAACTAATCATATACTCACTACACAAATGGGAAGATGGCTAGAACAATGGTGATGGAAGTCTTGTTCTGTGCCAGATTGATCATAGAAGAAAGAATTCTTTGAAATGTTACTATGTGACTGTTCATAAGGTTGAAGAAAGATTTCCTACCCTAGTAGCATCCACAAATTTCAGTCAGCAGTATTGGTCCTTGGGTGGTCTCAAATCTTGTCGCTGATGGCCATGTCATTGACTATGTTCTGTCATTGCCAAATGTGTATATCCGTCTCTATTGTATGACAGTTATGATCATTTAAAGGGTACATTAAAATCCATTTATTCTTTTCACGTAACCTCTAAATCACCTGCCTTATTACATTTCCTATTCTTCCAGCAGCATTCCATAGAGTGAATAAACAATATTTTTATAGCTGACAGCATTTTTCTATTTTCCTATTATAAACACTATGAAAAGCACACTTTAAAAGAGAGCAAACATATTCAAATCAGATACATTTCAGACACTTCTGTAGTTTGGAGAATATTATTTGTAAATTCTTTAGTTCACAATAGCTCAATAGATATTTATTTGCCCACTATATTAACCTCTACTTTGCCTGCAAAAAATTGTACCAGTATCAAAAGCTCCTTTCAATTAGTACAGTGACTATTGTGTATAGCAAAATAGAAATGAAAAAAATGTAGACACTGCCTTCTTAGATATATTTTCCCATCTTAAAACTTGTTTATGTAGTGACCTCAATTTTTATATAATTTTATCCTATAAGTAATGAGAATCCAAACAAAGCTTCTGATCTGTAGTTCCATTCAAGTACTGACAAAGACTAATGGGTACCTTACAGTATCTTACTATTTACCCTTTTGAATTACCTCTAAAGAATTGGCTGCTGTCATCCAGGAGTTACTTCACAGCATTAACCAAATGATGATTGGCTAGTGCCAATCATCACTCTGAGACATCGCTTATTTAAAAGATTACTTCCTCGAGTAATGCAAGGACATTACTATCCTTCTGAATCCTTAACCATGGGTAACTTTAATATGCATGGTGAATCCAAAGAAAGCCCAGTATGTTGTGCACTATGTACACCATAATTTCCACACAAAGATGATTTTACAAAACTCTCATTTACTTCAAAAGGAGTTAAAGTTAGGCTAATGCTGAGCACTTTTGAAAATCCTACCTAAAATCTGAAATGGTTCTGAAGAAAACATAAGGTTGTTTTCATTGCATACTTGAAGTTAATAATGATATGAGATTGTTAATCTTTGATTAAATAATTCCATATGAGCCTGTTATTTGACAATTTGAGATTAGTACAGCACTATACAGAATACAGAAAGAAGAGATACATTACTACCCTTAGTGTAAGGTAAAGAGCTGGCCTCTGTGTCTCTCTGCTCTGTTTCTGGTGGGATGCTGGCAGTTTGCATTCCCTAACTTTCAAGCCCTCTGTCTTTTATAGGGCATAAGACAAAGAAATTCATTTTTGGAGAGAAAATTGCTTTCCTGTGATTAAATTCACAATATGTTCTGGTTTTGATATTTTTGTTTTACCTAATTACTTATGGAATTTCTTTTATGATATCTTTAGGTTACATGACTGTAAACTAAAGGTAATTCTCATCCAGTCATTATTACTGATAGTTGTGACAACCAGCAGTTTTATTGAGTTATAAACATCTTTCAGTGGATCCTTATTCCATCCATTACAGAAAACATGCAATAATAAGTATCTCTTATGAAACATAGAAACCCTTATTAGTCTCCCAGTCTTGTTTATACACTTCTATAGACACTTATCAGTTTGAGGGGTCTTTTCCCTAGACATCTATATTCCCACAAACTTGGCAGCACCAGCAATAATGAAGTACTTGATCACATGACATTCCTGAGTATTGAGCACTCACAGGTTAAGAACCAACACTCTGAGCCTTAGAATTCAGACACACTCATTTCTATTATTGTAAAAGATTCTGGCGGAATAGTTAATATGCAAATGAATTCAATATACACAAAAAGAGGAATAAAGGATGAATATTTACTAGCAGGTATTAACAGTTTCCAAATGTATATAAAATGTATAGCAATGGATGACTTAGGACATCCATAGAAGCATACAGACTCTTGTACCTCCAAGGCACTATTTTTGAACCCAGCTCAGATGAGTAGCCATCTGTTGTTGCCATCTGGCTGTGGTTTGGCTACATAGGTGAAATAAATCTGATGGTTTCAATCCAGTTCTTATTGTCAACATAACACATATTGCCTGGCATCTTGTGGGCAGTCTAATGAGACAGGTTTATGATTTAATGGACATGTTGACTCACCTACCTTCTTGCTTTGCCGGTGATGCCTTTATATTGAGGCACATTGATGGAAGAGTGCAAAGGAAGCTTGAACTGCTGCTTAACTTGCTTTACCTGCTTTGTGGCAGATTGGGAATTTCAGATTAACATTCAAAGGAAAAATGTAATAGTGCATAAGGTTGGTGGCAGAGGGCAAAGGTTTACAGACTAATCCAGTGAACAATTTTCATGCATAATGCTATAACATTTACATGTGATATAAATTATGATTTTTAATTGCTTAGGTATTTGAACATCAGTCACAAGAAGCAGACTGTATATAAAGACTGCTTTTGATGTACATCGTTACTGTATGGCTTTGCTTTCATTTTTTCCTTTTCATCCTATCATCTTAGCAGCACAGCTATATTATTAGCTAGAATTGGGTGCATTTTATCAGAAAATAAAACAAAAATAGGTCCAGAGTTTCACCCAGAGTTGAAAATGATCCAAACTATTTTTTTGCTGAAGTTTTAGCTATTTTTATTTAGCTTTCTAACACATGGACTCCTATACTTCCTTGCTCAGGCAAGGTCTAGAAGTGACAATTCTGAAATATCAGGAGGAATGCTGTGTGTTGTTATTAGGAATCAGAGATTCTTTGGATATTTCTGGCATGGCCAGGAGGCAAAGTACTGAAATTGCAAGTGAAAACCTAATTTTATAAGATACCCATCCTGATTTCCAAAATCCCTAGCTAAAAACTTCCCAGTAATTATTTATATAGTACTGAAGTTATGCTACTGACAAATAAGGAAGCGTAGTGCTTTTTTGAAGGGATTATACTCTAAATAATACTGAAGTGATGGTTCAAGCAATTAACTGTGTGTGGAGGGAGGTTATTCATATGAGATTTTTAAAGAACTGTCTGTTCAGCACGGACATAAAAAGATATGGATAAGTGCTGCACTTTTGGAACAGAATCAAAGCTCTTGACATTTCCCCCGTTGCTATCACTAATTTATGTCATTAGCTAATGGGATTAATTCTTTTGTTCCTGCACTCATACTGTCAAGAATAAACTCAAATCCATCACATTACTGTCCTATAAGAAGTAACATCTCCCATTTTAACCCAACCAGCATTTGTTAATTTGCTTATACACTCTAAGCAAAACAAATGTGCAGAAATGAAGGCAGAAATTTAGAATGTCTACCTTTGTGAAGAAGATGTACTTTATAACAGAAAGTCAAATATAAACAAGACATTAAAGAAAAGCTGCCCCATTCATATAATAGGCACATTTAAGTGAGCATAGAGGTTCTTAGAATTCCTTGTTTTATATCAATGTATTTAACTTGGGGGAAACCATCATTGCTAAACAATTTCTAGGTGCAAGGTTAATTTTAATGGATCTACAGTGTTTTCAAATTAATGCAAGTACATTTTCAATGCCATGATATATGCATGTTCCACTGAAGATGAGCCAAAAATTCTTGTACCCAAGAAGAAAAAAAATACTGTGTATGATTTAATGAAACATTATCTATCTGAAATTATGTAAGCACTAAGTCATTCGATAGATAATGCTTCATTAAGTGATACTCTATTTTTTTTTCTTCTTGGATACAAAATTTTTTGGTCCATCTTCAGTGCTGCACACTCTTTTTGTTTACACTGCTCAAACAAACTAACAAATGTTGCTTAGGTTAACTAGGAAGGATGCCAATTAGTACCAATTACAGCTGTGAGTTTTGTCATGTAGACACATTTCCAGGAGGAATTGAACTGACACCACTAACTCTGTTTTTCCACAGTGGATACCAAACAGCCATCAGATGATAACACATTTCAGCCTATGCCAACAAAAGGCTGGTTTCAAACCAGCAACCTAGAGGAGAAATTAAAAATTGTGTTATCCCTTTATTAACCCCCCAAAACTGCTCAATTTTTTTAACTTCTCATGACCTTACCTTTAAATGTTCCTGTTCAGGCTAAAATGAAATATCCAGTACCAACAAATCAACAATGAATGCCCCAGTCTACCCAATGGCACTCCAGAGCAGTGAAGACCCTCCTGTTTAGACTTTCTTCACAACACTATTATGCTGACTCTTTTTTAATCAAACTTCATATAAGAATAGGGAAACAATACCAGAATTATGAATATAGGTTGCAGTGAAAATTGTGCTTAAAATGCAAATGTAGTAGATAACATTAAAATTCATATCATGGTGAAAAAATTGTTTGTAGAGGAATTCTCCATTATATAAATAGGTAATTTTGCTGCAACTGTTAAGCATTTGAAACAGTATAACTTAAAGAGTGGGCACTGTGTACATAGTCAGGAAACATCAAATACTGATGAACACCTCTAGTTCTGGGCAAATAGCAGCATAAGATATACCTGAAATCAAAGAAAATACAAGAAATTATTAGTTTTACAAAAATTAATGGAACTTTTAATAGCTATCCTAAGGATATGACAACACAAAAATTATAAAATGAGGTGCAATGGCTGAAGTACAACCTCACTAAAGGCACCAGACAAGGGTAAAATTAATGCCTTGTTGCTTAGGAGGTTGGGGAAAAACTGCACAGAGGAATCAGACAGAGATAGGGGCAGCTGCACAAGGCACCAAAACAGGAATCTTTGGACATCTCAGACAACTACCTAGAGTTTTGACTAGACTTTTTCTCTCTTGTGCAGATTCGCTGGTTGTGCCAACCCTCTCTCACCCTCTTCCTTATAGTCTCTTCACCTCACTTCACTCCATACCAACACCTCTTAACCTCTTCTCCCTTGCTTTGTGCCCCTCACCCTCTTCTCTTCCTTTGTCTTTCAGTTTAATTGATCCCCTCCTGGCTAAAGTTACACTCCTCCCTCCCTACACCAAATTGTGACACTAACATAATGTTTCCCATCCTCACTTTGCTTGTGTATTATACCCCTTCACCCACCTTGTGTCTGTCTTGTCTATTTAGATTGTAAATTCTTCAGGGCAGGAGTCATCTATTACTCTGTCTATACAGTGCCTAGCACAAAGGGGTCCCATTCTTGGTTGGCTCTTAGGCACTACTGTAATATAATGTTAAAGTCTTTGCAAGTAGGTATAGGTTTACGCTAGAGCTTACTTTGAAAGAGATTGGTGGTCTGCAAAAGAAAAAAGGTATTTTGCTAAACTAAGAAGGGAATTAAAAATTTGATGCAATCTGTTAACATTTTAATGGTAACAAAAGTGAGGAGTGGTGCAAAGGGGTCATTGTCAGAGATAGAAACTGGACCAGACTGAAATGTCTAATTGTTTGTCACCCTCCTATCCAGGTCCATGCTGTATGTTCCCACCCTGCAGTGATAAGGTTCCTTATTCTTGTCCCCCTCCTGCCCTCCGTTCAGCATACCCCTCCCTCTTGGGGCCACAGTATAGTACTAGCAAAGTTGATGGGGCCCAATCTTTGAGCCCTTAGCAACCTGTTCCCTTTACCACCTATTGATGAAGACCATCTCTTTAATGATCATTACATGAGCAGCTCAAAGGGTAGAGGAGAGTCAGGCCCTTATTGTGAGTGGTCCCCATTTTACAGTTTTTCATAAGGACAGGGTCACCTTCTCAGGCCTCATCCCAAGTTCGTGCTCACAGTTGTTTCAGAATGCCATGTGAACCAGTTTATTCATCTCCCAGAGATCTCCAAACCTCCTTCATCCCTTGAAGAAGGTTTACCTGGAAATCAATCCATCTTTACAAGACCCATGCTCTTTGGTAGAGGCATCTAGATTCGATACTCACTTTGGTAGGTGTGTCCTAAGTAGGACTCCTACCGCCCACTTCCAAGCTGGTCAATGCTTGTTAGACACCAAGAATGGAATCTGTGTGGACAATCTCTGAAAGAATGATTTCTTATCCTACAGTAACTCTGGATCTTTCGGATGTGTTGTCTAAATGGATTCCACAACCCATCCTCCTTCCCTGCTACTACTGAATCCTACTCCTTTGGGGTTCTGTATTGGCAGAACTGAGGGACAGTTGGGCTACTCTGCCCTTTATGCCATCAGGTTTGAGGGTGCAAGGATATCTAGGGCACAGTCATAGCCCCAACAGACTTGCTGGCCAAAAGAATCTGATCTTGCCTGCATGGGGTGCATGTGCATCAAAAATGGGACCATAAGTGGAATCCATGTGGACAACACCTCTGGAAGAATCATTAATGTACTTACTGCAAGATAAGTAACCATTCTATACCTTACCTTAACATGTTTGGACTTCTTTTAAATGTAACTGTAGCTCTCTGTTTTCTGGTTTAACCATTTTTGGTTTTGGGATAATTACAACAACCCTGTCATGTATTTTGCACTAAATTGCTGATATGTTCTTTCCATCTTCATCTTATTGTTGTTTTTCTCTGGGCGTTTCCTTGGGTTTGTTTAATTAAAGTTCATACATGAACAGTAAAGAAATTCAGAAAATGTTGTTGCTAAGTGATATTTCTAAGATACATGATTTAAGGGTGATACCATATATCTGTCAGCAGAGATAGCACCTGAAATCTTCAAACGAAACCTGCTTTCAAAAAGGTCACTAATTCACTCCCAGTAGCAGTGAAGCCAAGCTGCCTTCCAGGAAGATGACAGCCCTCTGTGCAGTTATCTTTGCAAAGTGTATCCTGTGGCCTCAGTCCCATATGAGAACAGTAAGAGATGGAAGCCATTTTGAAAGAGGGCAATTCTACATGGACTTCTCTGAACTACAGAACTATTCTTTGGTCCCTGCTGAAGGAGAAATTTTCACTTATGAAAAATAATGGCAAAAATGGTCATTAAACCTAAAAAAGTCTTCATGTGTAGTCTCTGTACAAGATTTCAGTGCATTTTAACTTTATGAAAGTTTGATGAGTCTGTGATATTCTATCGGTCATTTGGGAGGGAAAAAAAGTCTGACGTAGTGCTCTATTTCTTAAAGGACCCATTTTTCAATTTAACTCCTAAATCAATTAACCAATTCATGTGTAAATTATAAAATCCATTCTGTTCTCAGAGTGAATTGTGTAATTGTGGGGAAGATATGCTGTATTCTTCGTGCATAACAGAGGTTGAATCTCTGATTTAAGTGCAAAACTTAACCAAACTTTAACTACAGAGCTGGAATTGGTACCTCAATGAACAAGAAAACAGCATTACTTTAGAGTAGAAACTGCGCTTGTCTTCACTACCATGCTAAATAGGCATTGCTGCCATTGATGCAGCAGTGTCGATGTAGAGGGTCTGGTGAAGACACGTTAAGTAGATGGGCAAGCACTCTCCTGTCAACACAGCATGATGTAGACATCGCTTTAAGTCGATGTAAATTATATTGACTTAAGTTATGTAGCTTAACTGGTGTAACTTAGATAGATTTACAGCATTAGTGTAGACAAGGAGTTGCAAAAGTGGCATTATACAGTAGCTGTGGTCAAGGAAGCAGTTTCTTGGTTCATATCTAACTCTAGATGTTAGTGATCACACGCTGTTGTCATCTGATGGCTGTTTAGCTTGCGTGAAATGGATTGGTCTCAGTTGTGTTATCAGTGGATATTTGTCCAGGTGCCACTTGTTGGCAATCTCACTGGAAAGACCAAGAAATAAAGATCCATGAAGGCTGAACTTTCTTCTCACTCGAGTTGCTCCCTCCAAGTCAGGGTTTTAATTATGTTGGTAGTGGTGCTGCAGGAAGGATGTTGTGGAAGAAGCTGTTCAGGAAGGACAGGCAGGGCAGAAAAGGTGGGGCAGTTGCATTGTATGTAAGAGAGCAGTATGACTCTCAGAGCTCCAGTATGAAACTGCAGAAAAACCTGGATTAAGTTTAGAAGTGTGAACAACAAGAGTGATGTCGTGGTGGGAGTCTGCTATTGACCACCAGACCAGGGGGATGAGGTGGAAAAGGCTTTTTTCAGGCAACTAGCAGAAGTTACTAGATCGCAGGCCCTGGTTATCATGTAGAATTTCAGTCACCCCAATATCTGCTGAGAGAGCAATACAGCAGTACACAGACAATCCAGGAAGTTTTTGGAAAGTGTAGGGGACAATTTTTTGGTGCAAGTGCTGGAGGAACCAACCAGGGGCAGCAGTCTTCTTGACCTGCTGCTCACAAACCGGGAAGATTTAGTAGGGGAAGCAAAAGTGGATGGGAATCTGGGTGGTAGTGCCCATGAGATGATCGAGTTCAGGATACTGACACAAAGAAGAAATGAGAGTGGCAGAATACAGACCTTGGACTTCAGAAAAGCAGACTTTGACTCCCTCAGGGAACTGATGGGCAGGATCCTCTGGGAGATTTACATGAGGGGGAAAGGAGTCCAGGAGAGCAAGCTGTATTTTAAAGAATCTTATTGAGGTTGCAGGAAAAAAACATCCCGATGTATAGGAAGAATAGTAAATATGGCAGGCAACCAGGTTGGCTTAACAGTGAAATCCTTGCTGATCTTAAACACAAAAGAGAAGCTTACATGAAGTGGAAGATTGGACAAATGACCAGGGTCGAGTCTCAAAATATTGCTCTGGCGTGCAGGAGTGAAATCAGGAAGGTCAAATCACACTAGGAGTTGCAGCTAGCAAGGGATGTGAAGGGTAACAAGAAGGGTTTCTACATGCATGTTAGCAACAAGAAGAAGGTCAGGGAAAGTGTGGGTCCCTTACTGAATGAGGGAGGCAACGTAATGACAGAGGATGTGGAAAAAGCTAATGTACTCAATGATTTTATTACCTCTGTTTTCACAAACAAGGTCAGCTCCCAGACTTCTGCACTGGGCAGCACAGTATGGGGAGGAGGTGACCAGTCCTCTGGAGAAAGAACAGGTTTAGGACTATTTAGAAAAGCTGGACAAGCACAAGTCCATGGGGCTGATGCATTGCATCTGAGGATGGTAAAGAAGTTGGTGGATGTGATTGCAGAGCCATTTTCCATTATCTTTGAAAATTCATGGCGATCAGGGGAGGTCCTGGATGACTGGAAAAAGGCTAATGTAGTGCCCATCTTTAAAAAAGGGAAGAAGGATCAGGGATCTACAGGCCAGTCAGCCTCACCTCAGTCTCTGGAAAAATCATGGAGCAGGTCCTCAAGGAATCAAGTTTGAAGCACTTTGAGGCAAGGAAAGTGAACACGAACAGTTAGCATGGATTCACCAAGGGCAAGTCATGCCTGACTAACCTAATTGCCTTCTGTGAGGAGATAACTGGCTCTGTGGATGAAGGGAAAGCAATGGACGTGTTATTCCTTAACTTTAGCAAAGCTTTTGATAAGTCTCCCATAGTATTCTTGCAGCAAATTAAAGAAGTATGGGCTGGATGAATGGACTATAAGATGGATAGAAAGCTGGCTAGATCATCATGCTCAACGGGTAGTGATCAATGGCTCCATGTCTAGTTGGCAGCCGGTATCAAGTGGAGTGCCCCAAGTGTCGGTCTGGGCAGTTTTTTTTCAATATCTTCGTTAATGATCTGGAGGATGGCGTGGATTGTACCCTCAGCAAGTTTGCAGATGACACTAAACTGAGAGGAGTTGTAGATATGCTGGAGGGCAGGGATAGGATACAGAGGGACCTAGACAAATTGGAGGATTTTCAGATCAATAAATAACTTAGTTTTATATATTTATATTTTTAAGGCCAGAAGGGACCATTAAATCATATAGTCTGGCCTCCTGTATAATACAGCCCATAGAATTTCACAAGTTACCCCTTGACTGAGCGCTATAACTTGTCTGACTAAAGTACATCATTCAGAAAAATGTTCAGGCTTGGTCTGATGACAAGACATGGAGAATTCATCAATTCTCTTTGAAGTTTGTTCCAGTTCTTAATCATCTCACTGTTAAAATTGGGTGCCTTATTTCTAATCTGAATTTGTCTGTCTTTAACTTCCAGCCATCGGTTCTTGTTATTCTTTAACTTTGCTTACCATCTGAAGTATCTGAGAATCAATTAATATATTGCAAACAGTTCCATGACCAGAAGCTAATTTAATTTTGATAACCTTGCATCTGGTGTCAACAAATACCCCTAATGTCAATGGCATCATTTAGCATATGGAAACTTTCCAGTGTATTATAAGAGATAGGCCTATATGAAAAGTAGGCCTGAGGGTTTTGGGATGTTTCCTTTTAAGTCTCCAACTCAAATAGTGGGGCTGTGGTAAACCTGGAACTCCTCTTGGAACAGCTAAACTCAGAAACCAGATATAAGTAGTACATGCTAAGTAACATACAGCACTATAGCTGCATATATTAAAGAATAATGCTAATGAAAGAGAGAGGACCATAGAATCTTGATTCCTTTCTGTTTTTCTCTAAATAAACCATGAAAAGATTAAAATCAAGAGTAGTTGTAGGTGATTCCAGAATAGGAGGACATATCAATGCCCCTTTAACCTTAGCTTCCCAAATCTGTCACCCAACTGTAACGAACAGGTAATATAAGAATTTCAAATAAAGTGAAATGTCAACAGAAATATCTGTAACCATAGGTTATGATTAGAGATGAGAAAATGGTAGAGTTTTATCTTCAAGGGTTTTTCAAATACTATTCTAATTTTGATTCAAATTTGTTAATCCTTTTCTGGTGACTTTACATTAGAGATGGTTGAGAAATGTTATTCCTCATAAAGAACTTCAACATAAACACTTATTTTTTTTAAATGTCCACAGTTATATTTAATTTTCTGACAGAAAAAGCCCCAAATAACATTATTTTAGTTGTCAAAAAATGAAAAGGCTTCATTTAAATTCTGCCACCCCCTCCCATTTTGTCCTAGTTCCTATTTCCTTTCCAATAGTTTTAAGGGCTTATGACCAGGCAGCAATAGAGACCCCTACATCAAGCAATACTGGCTACAGTCAAAACATTCAGTGACGCCCCCCACCATCTGGAATAAAAAAGCTGTCTGTATAGGGAATGGAGCAGCCTCTGTCCAATAGGGAATGAAAGCAGTTTCCTGATACTTACGGAAAGTCTGTTGGTTGCAAACTGTTTGTCCACGTTATGAATTTCTCTCCTCAAAATACGTCTGCAGCTGCTCCATCCACTTGGCAGAACACCTCTTTTCCAGATGGCACTAGGAATATACAAGAGACCAAGGGCCCAAACCTGCCAAATCAGATCCTTTATCATTGCTGGAATTCCAATTAAGCAAAAAGTATTAAAGAGAATTATGATTCTTCTGTTACTTAGACTCTGACCTAGTGGCAAGTCACTGGCTGTTATTATTACTTTTGGGAGACAGCTACTATTCCACTTTGGAAAGTAAAGACATCAGCACAGGGTTATAACACTTAATTTTCTCTTTGTTCTTCACTCTTCATGTTTCTATAGCTTACTCCTTTAGCCCCATTGGGCTGTGTAAACTAAAGCTGAGAAATAATTATATTTTCCTGATGTGAATGGATGAGTCAGTCTGCAGGGATAAATTCTTTCAGCATCCCTGGAAGCAGTGGGATAAATTATGTGCTAACTCAAACATTGCACAATCCCACTGAAGCTAGCAGGGTTGCACAAGGTGTATGTCTATTCAGAATACAGCCTAATGTGTTTCATTATATTATTTGCAATCGTGCAAACAACTAGGAGGGTCATTCACTACCAGCATTTCTTTCAGGATGCCCCAGCAGTCTCCAAAGCTGCCCCTGAACCCAGGACATCTTTTATTTGTGAAACAGTGCAAAATCAAGTTCACTTTTATTGCTGTTTTTGACACTATCATCAATTGGAATTAATATAGATTGTTTGGAAAGCTGTAGCCTATTGTGTGCAATAAATCAAACAGGCGAAATTGGCAGTTTACCAGCTACATAGGCAGCAGCTTTTTCCATCTGAAAATAAACACACACAATTTTGTTGCTATTGTTGTTTACACAGGGAGAGCCATTTCACATTTTGATTGCATCAGTATTAATAGAAAAAAGTAAAAAGGATTTAATTGTAATGCCTTTCACACAGTAGAAGTTTTTAAAGGAACATGCATTTCTCCTGGTAAAACAAATATCAGTTTCTGTAATTATATTTTCATGTACTCCTAAACAAGTCTATATTTTCCACTCCAAATTATGTGTCCAGTGAGCACTCAGCCTACTGCACCTCAATCATGGCATTTACAGATTTTACCGATCTACCATGGGTCGTCTGAGGTTTGGTTCTACCTGTTCATTTGATGGATTTTACTGACTCCTACTCCTGAGAGAGAGAGAGACACTGCAGCCAGCAACATGTCTGCACCTCCAAACCAGCATTTCTAACCTGACTTTGGATGAACCAGGCTCTGCTTGCCTAAGGAAAAACCCAAAATTCCACCCTGCCAGCTATCATTCTCCAGCTCCCACCAGACAACAAATGGAACATCTGTTCTTTTTCTTCCATTTCCTATGTGTGTGTTCGTTTGTTTGGTTGGTGTGTTTGGGGAAACTGACTTGACAAAACTCACAGCTAAGTGTGTTGATTGTGACATTTTGCTGTTAGAAAAAGGAAAACAAACCTTGTTTCTATTTTTGCTGAAGACTTGGTAAACAAAGCAGAATGATTAATGTGTGATTACAGAGGCCTAATCTACACTAGACAGGGTTTGCCAGTATAGCTATACCAGTAAAATCTGCTAGTGTATGCAGCTTATACTGGCAAGAAAATTCTTTTCCCAATATAGCTTGTACCAATTCACCAAACAAAATAAAGTATACTGACAAAAGGACTTTTTGATGGTATAACTGCATCTACATAAGGTCTTTTGCTGCCACAGCTATGTCTGTTATAGGTGTGATTTTTTTCCACACCTCTAACCAACATATCTATGCAGATAAAACATGTGAGTGTGGACTAGGCCTGAAAAGTTAATACCAGGACTTGAAAAGAACCTTGAGATGACTTTTAGTGCATAAAGGTAAGATCCAAACAATCCTAAAACATGACAGTAGCCTGCCTGATTAGTGGATTCAAGCAGCCAGTGTTAAGATGTTTTGCACCAATTACTAGACATGTTTAGTTTTGGCTATTAATCTTAGATAACTATATTTTATTACATTAATGGTAACATACAATAACTATCATCACATCAAATGTGCTCTAAGATAATTAGGCAATTGGGAATCTTAATTTAAAAACTCTACCCTATTAAGTGACTGCTCAAATGCTCTTGAAATTTTCCATTGTAACATATCTTGATGATAATTCATACTAAGCAATTTTCTTCAATCCATTCTTAAGCCTAAACTAAAGTTTTTATAATCATGCACTTGTTCTATGTAACTGCCTTTCACTCAGACACTTAAGAATGTCAATCTGCTAATGTTCATTTTTCATTAGTTTCTGTTTTCTCTATTATTCCTAATTACCTACAATATTCCCTTTCATGCAGTTCAGTATCTAAGTTTTCTCTCTGTTCTCCTTTTAATTCACAAAGGATTCTTGAGCAGAACACCCATTAATCACCCTGTGTATTGATGAGAGAATAGAATCTTAAAATAGACTTTGCTGCATAGGAGAGAGTTATAGTAAGAAATCTGTGTGAAAAGCAGGGAAGCAAAGGAGGAAAAACATTTGGCAAATGTCACTGTACCTCAGTGGGTCAGCTGAAGATGCCAAATTCAGGACAGACTGCTGAGAAATGGGACAGACTCACCACAAACTGGTGCTTATTCTATCATTAGATTATACCAATCCAGTAACAAAAGTGAACTTCTGTATCACCACACTTGTTAAGAAGAGGTCAAAAATGCAGTCCCCATAGGCATTCCAGCCCTTGGTTCACCACCCAACCACTAGACTTCATGATGAGTGGTTACTGAAAACCAATTTCATCAGATATAGGGTCCTTCCAATCCCAAGGGATCTGCCGCTTAGCCAGGACAATATATAACTCAGATCTTACCCAAAATCACACTGTTGCCAATCTTTTATAACTAAAATATAAAGGTTTAATAATATTAAAAAAAGGACGAAAAGAACAGAGTTATTGAATGGTTAAATAATCATATACATACACATGATTTTCAGCTTTCATAGATCAGCATGAAAGCTATAATGGAATAAACTGATAGCCTGCAAAAGTCTCTTTGGAATGACCCAAGCAGATTGGACGTCATCAGTCCTTGTTTAGAACTTACTTGTTAGTAATTCTGTTCAGAGGAATGAATACAAAATGGAGATGTTTCAGGGGTCTTCTATATCCTAAGCTATGTGCATGGAATTTTACTGTCCCAAACAAAGCTCGCAGCCCCTATTTGTGGAAAGTTACTGGCCCAAGATGGAGTCCAGGGTCTCATTAACATATCACATGTCCTTACATGGTTTGCTCATCCACAGGGCATGGCCATTGGCCCCTAGGTGTCTGAGACATTCTCAGGGAGAGCTATATGGGTGGAATGAGTTTCTTCTATGGCCCATTGTTAGAGTGAAGTGTCCTTAATGGTACATCGACATATAGCTGTCATCCTTGCTGTAAATCTATTTGTAAGGTGTCACCCAGGAACAAGCACATTTGAGATATAAATACAAAGCCAATATTCATTACTTTAGTGCAAAGATGATACATGGATTTAACTAGGATAATCATATTTGATAGATAGTAATTCTTCCATTGACACCTTACATGATATACTAGGTATAAGAGGAGTTGTGATTATATAATAGCAGTAGCAGCAATGATACAAATAGTCATTTTCAATCATAAAGCATCACAGCAAGTCAAACGAATGCCTAGTACAAGACCTCATGTCCCAATGTCTTCGGATGAAAGAGCTTAGTCAAAGTGCCTGGAGCCCTCCCAATTTATCAATAAAGGATTAGTTAGCTGATACAATACTTGGTTGTGGGTTACCTCTGGAAATATCATTAACATGAGCAAAAGATCTTGTAACTGAATCCCTAAATCTGATTTCTTACTCTCTCCTCTCCTCTCCCACTCCCCAAAATCTAAAAGGGAAAAAAATATGATCCATCCAGCCTTCTGCTCAAATCTTTACATTTCGCTGTTGCCTCACATCACATTGATCAAATAATCAAGGCTGGGTCAAAATTAAAGGTTTTAAATCCTCTTGTTTAGCAATATTCCCATCTTCAATTCCAGTGTGCTAATGTATACAATTAACTGTTGTATTCATGCAATGACACCAACTAGCATGTAGATTGTTGAGAGGTTTCATTTGCACAATAAAAGGCTTTGTACCTCAAACTCTATTCCACTTTGTACATGTGTACTTACCTGTATGATGCAATGAAATCTGCACGTGCAATTGAAAACTTCTACTTTGAAGATATTAGCACAAAAGTTTGTGCATGGGTTACGGCCCCTTCTGATCATCAGCCGGAATTGAAGCTGGAACCATCAGTGTTAAAACATAGGTCTCTGCCGCTTGAGCTAAAAAAATTACCACTGCTACCAACTAATGGAGTTAACTCTTAGCTTCTTATGCTGACCAGCCACTGGAGGAGAGACACATAACACACCTGCATGGTTACAAACACAGACAAAATTGATGCTTGGTTTTGAAACCACATTGTGACACTGTTCTATTTTCCCTCACAATAAATTATGATCATTGCTAGGAGAAAGTTCATGGGCAAAATAATGAAAGTGAGAGAGAATATCTTTAATAATGCTCCCTTTCCAAGTTTAATAAGACACTCAGTTGCCTGTTCATTACAACCTAACAAGCAGAGAAATTAAAATACAGAAATAATTTGTCTATAAAACAGAAGCCACAAAGGCCTTAAACATCATTGTCTGTTCAAAACAATTTCAGAAGAAATTATGGGGACTCATTAGAAGAATGAGATATATTTAGGTGACCAGATGTTCACAAATTAAAGGGACAGTCCCAATATTTGGGGCTTTGTCTTCTATAGGCTCCCATTACACCCCACACCTCCTGTCCCAATTTTTCAGACTTGCTATCTAGTCACCCTAGATATATTTAAGCACTGGGAATGTTGTGTGGGAAGTGAAACTAGACATTTAGAAAAGCAGGGAGCCATCAGTCCTATAAACAGAAGAACAAATATCATAGTGATAGACATACTGTAATGTAAGCTTTATTTAGTCTTTTCCCAAGGGACTGTGAAAATACAGCTCCTCCTCCATTCCCCTCTTACCAACCCATATACAGATACTCACACGTTTCACGCCTCCCAACTCATCCATAAATGTTGTTTTGTATTACAATTCAGCCATAACTAAAGGAGGAAAATAATAGAAAATTAGTAAGCCTGTTTTCCAAATGGGCAAGAAAAATAGGAAAGCCTAATGGAGCTCTTCAGCCATTACTCTTGTATTGTAATTTCCAGACAGCAGAAAAAAATCAGCTCTGTGAAGGAACAATCATCACATCAGATGCTGAAAATTAGTTACTTCAGAGTCATTATTTAAGTTGGTAGTTAAACTAAACCTACCTACATGAGTTTACGTTGTATAATTTGGGTGCCTGCTACAATTAGGTGGGGCTCTGGAATAATTTTCTCTTTCTTGGATTGTCAAGCCTGCAGCTGTGCAGCAAGATGTGACAATTCACCAGCAGGACGGAACACTTTCTATAAGCTACAACATCTATAAAATCTTAAATCTGTATTGTAATTTTACTTGTCAGGGCATGTTATTGATGAAGATTCATTCACCAGTAGGCCTTCAAATGTGCTTGTTAATAGAATTTCCTCATCACCTATTGTCCCTTTGAGATAATTGTGCATGCTGTTTTTTCCAACACTAGTTACTATTCATGTTCAGTTGATTCCATTCGAGCTTTTAAATGTTATCTTTAAATGACATTGCACACCACTCATTAGAAGTCACCCAGGTTTTTCCCTCATGTAAGCATGCAGAACTTCCAGATGAAGCCAGTAGTGTGTTCACATTTTAAGGCAGAATTAATCCATAGATCATTATACGTAGCCGTAGCAGGAACAGCAGTACCGTTGTGGAACTTTCCTATTTTTTATTTTAAAAATGTAAATCATGTTACAGTCCAAGAATTGAAGCATGTTTGACTATGGATTGCAATAATCAAGGCCATTTTCCTTTTTCTGAGTGCAGTGTAAATGAACAAACCAAATCCTGAAGTCTTTACATCAAAAATCATGGCAGTTTTGCCTGTGATTACTTAATAAGAATTTCAAATATTTAGTCCAAGATAAATAAAAATTAAATAGCTGCCAAAGGTTGAGCAGCAAACACAATTTGATTGCACAAATGGAAATTAGGGTGGCAGAATTGTATGCCTGACCACTTCCTACAGAGACACAATGCAAATTCTGAGAAGAGTAGAGACATTAATCTTGGTAGACTGTGTGCAAAAATGCTGCCGTCAGTTGATTGCTATGAGTCTCTGGGCTGGTCTATACTGGGAGAAGGGGAGAGGGGATCAATCTAAGTTATGCAACTTCAGCTACATGAATAATGTAGCTGAAGTCGATGTACTTAGATATACTTACTGTGATGTCTTCACTGTGGTAGGTCGACTACTAATGCTCCCCTGTTGACTCCACATATGCTTCTCGATCTGGTGGAGTACCGGAGTTGCAGCGTTCAATTTATCGCGTCTTCACTAGACATGATAAATCAATCTCTGCTGGATCTATTCCTCCAGAGGTAAGTGTAGACATGGCCACTCTGTTGCCATTCACAGTAGGGATTTATCAAATCTGTTTGCACTGGGTATGTTAGAAGTAGGTATATTTAAAAATACAGTCTGTTGGTTTATCCTGACTTTGTGTCCCTTGCCTCACATTAGCAGAGCCCCGAGACAGAAATCCATTTGAACAAATTTGTCAACCAGTCCAGCCAAAAGTTCATCACACAAACATCAAAGCAAAAGCACAATAAGATTGTGTTGATATTGGCTGCAAAGCTTAGTTTTTTGGAATCTATTTATTTCCATGCTTACTCTTCATCATGAGCCCAATGGACTCAAACAAGGAACATACCAAACAAATGGCAGCTAATCTGTACATATAAGAGGGGCTTGTACACAAGCGAGGGAAAATGTTTATGTGCAACTCTAGCATGTCAGAAATGTCACCTCTGAATAGATTTTCTCCATGGTCCTCCTTAGCCCTCAGTCTCTAATGTAGATTATAAAACATTCAGTGTTAGCAAATAGAATTTGCAATTCTCTTTGAGGTCATATGTAACTTGTCTTCGTATTTGGCTCTCCATCAGCTATGCTACAACTCATTTACTCTCACCATAATCCTGCGTTGCTGAAACACTTGCTTTGAGAAACAAACTGGAAATTACAACTATGTCATTACTTCTTTTATTTCATATGAAAATATTGGAGCATTACTATCAGAAACTAAGTTCCATTTCTCAAGTGCTATTTAAAAGCAAGATTACTTGACATAAGCAGCTTCTGCCTATTGCTTTGCATTCAATTATCTCTTCTTGTGGACACATATCTATGGACATATCACATACTTATGGGATATTAACCATTTAAGGGAAAATAAGTTCACCAACAATTCTGTCATGTGTTTAAGTGGAGATTTCTGTAACCTTATTTTTGTAAATTGCTCCTTCTGAAGTTGAATTTACAGTAAGTGAAAGGATTTCTGGTACCAAAATACGGCGAGAAAGTTTTAATCTAAGATATTCCTACTACTACCTTTCTTTTCTTCTTATTCCACAGGAACTTTAATAAATTCTCACTCTATCTTTTCCTACTTCCAGCTTCCACCACTAACAGCATTTCACCAAGAAGTCTCAAACATCCATTTATCTTTCTGAGCACCTCTCTGTCTCTCTCCAGTTTCCGTATCTGAAAGTTAGGATTTGTAATCATTAAACATCCATCACAGATAACATTTTCTCCCACATACTCACAGATAAATATGAACACATAAACCAATATACAGAATGTCTTATTGTGAGGCTGGCAGATGAGATGCCAGCTCATGCCAAGGCCCCAGGTCTCCCTGAACACTGATAAATGCATAGCTGGATCTGGCTTACCTGTGTGTTAGTATAGTTAAAATAGGTATTAGACTTGTAACACTGTTTTAGCATTTAGACTTTATGAAATGCTTGTAGGATGCTGCATGTATTAATCCTACTTATAATATCTGTATCCCATTTTTCAAGGTGATATTTATATGTTTGCTCTGTAATTATAAAAATTTTTGCTAAGTCTGTAAATCTCTCACAGTCAGGGTAGCATAACCAAGTGTCAAACACTTATTCACCACAAGAGGTGTCATCTCTTGCCCACCAGGAAGAACTACTGAATCCAAATGGGCCCTTCTGGAATAAAGACTTTGCTGATTTCTCCCCCCACAGCCCTGAAGGAGGTATGTGCCTAAGCCTTCACCCCATCACAGCTTGAATGTGGGAGAAAGGAATAAAAATGCCTGCTGTGGAGAATTTATTACTCCTTTGCTGGTTGGACTCTGAGGAAATGTCTACACAGTAAAGAAAAATCTGAGGCTGGCCCATGCCAGTCGACTCGGGCTCACAGGGCTTGGGCTGTGGGGCTACTTCATTGCAGTGTAGACTTCCAGGCTCGAGCTGGAGCCTCGGCTTAGGACATGCAGGGTGGGAGGGTCAAGAGTGCAGGCTTCAGTCCAAGCCTGGAAATCTACACCGCAATGAAACAGCCCTGCAGCCTAAGTCCCATGCCTGAATCAGCTGATATGGACCAGCCACGGGTTTTTCTTTGCTGTGTAGACATACCCTGAGGAGCAAGGATTTCTGAACAAGAAGTTCTCAACTGTTTAGCTTGAGTTAGCACTAAAAGACGTATAAAGTTTGCTTATTATAGGAATTTCTATTATAATCTGGAATTTAAGATTATAACTCATTTGTGTTTGTATGTTACCTGCTTGAACCTTGTAAATAACATTCTTATTTCTTTTTCCTAGTTAATAAACCATTAGTTAATTTGTTACATGATTGGCTGCAAATGTTGCCCTTGGTAACAGAGCTAGGCACAATTGACCTAGGGTATGTGACTTTTCCTATGGAACTGGGAGTAATCTGAATATTTTTTGATTTTTGGTATAAGGGACCATCTATCACACAGTCAAGCCTGCTTGGGTGGCAAGATAGATCAGAATGCCCTCTGTGACTCCCTCTTAAAGCTTTTATAGCTCCTTGTACTTGGTTGGTGAAATCTAAATATAGAACTCACAACCAGTTTGGGGTTTGTGCCCAGCTTCTTAACAGTCTGCCTTGAGGTAGATATTCTCACTCATGAGCCACTCCAGATAGCGTGACATTGGGTGTAGTCTTGGCAGGATTCACATGCCACAGGTCAGTTGGATTTATAAATAATAACCCAGAACTGTTAAAAGTTTAAACTTGATATTGAGAGTTTTTAAAGTTAAAGAATAAATACAATGAGTAGATCACAGTCCTATGATGGTTTTGAGACAAAGGACCTTGAAAAGTTATATAAGGAGAGGGGAATATCTCATAAAAAAAATAAAGCCCCAGATCAGGAACTGAGACCTTTGCTCATAAGTTTAGATCAAGAACCTTTCTGCCCCAGACACTGCAGGGGAACTGGCCTTACGGCAGTACCAGGCAACAGAGGAAGAACACAATAAGGACTTGTGCATAAGGAGACTGAAGCAACCCAAGCAGCCATCAAAGTCAATGCGGAGGCTGAAGAGAGATCCCACCAAAGATGCATGGGACATTGAGCAGCAGTCAATGCCAATTCTGAAACTGAGGAGAATGCCCACCAAAGACTCATGTAACAACTAGAAGCAGGGGAAAGATCACACTTTTCAGCTCAAAGTACTGGAGGAGCACAAGGACTTTCCCAAGTCAGTGAGTACATCTCCCCACAGCAACAGGGAGCAGGAGAAAGTCTACCCTGAGATTGGTATTTTCTCTCATGAGCCAGTCCAGACAGCCTGATATTTATATCAAAAGCTTGTTTAATTGAAAACAAGATACCTTACAGCCAATTAGTTTAGTTTATTATCAATTTATTCTGTGATGTTATGATTAAGTAACATATATCATAAATAAGCACTGTATGTTAAATAAAGTTAAGTTGTAGGATTAAAGAAGTATAAGACTGATCAGCATTTAAAGGGAATCATGTATTAGATATCTGAGTAAGAAAGGCTGAAATGCAGGACCTGTAGACTGAGGCCTTCAGGATTTTAGCTTAGGTATTTTAGGCATTGAAGATAAGGAATGCTGACATAAATTAAAAAACAAAGAATAACCCGATGCCCTAAGATTATGGGAAAAGAGGTACCAAGTGGAAATATTGTGAAAAAATAGCTAGAAGATTAATTTTAAATCATAAAAATGCTGTAGATGTACATCTGTTTCCAACATGTTTCTTTAACCACATACTACAGTTTGGGCATCAATACCAATGAAAATAAAGAGAACCTACACAACCTTTAGAAATTGGAGTCCCTTGTGTTTCTAGGGGACATCAGCCCAATAAGGAAAAGAGGGTTGACACTTTCATATACATGCGCAGAATGTAGTTATAGGCAGAATCACATTATAAAAAGGGGGTGCCCAGAATGGAAAAATCGGGCTTCCTATGGAAGAACTCCAGCAGGAACCATCTCTTTACTGATGATCAATCCATGAGAGCGCCATTAGACCCTACTGTTATCTAAGAGGATGGGAGTAAGTCCGTAGTTATAACTGGTGCATGTATATATGTAGGAGTTGTATATGTCGTGACATTCATAACTTTGTTGGTAACACATTTTGGCATTTTTAAGAGTATTAAACTTCACCTTTAGCAAGCAATACATAGATTATGATTAAAATAAATATAAATGTGGGCATGATCACACCAATGGCTTCGTGGCAGTATAGTGTCCTATCACATATATAGGATCTTAATTCACAAGGATCCAAAATGTTGTACAGACAGTATGCACAGTTATCACTTCATCCAGCACAGAAATACAGCAACTTTGGGGTGAAACATGGTATCCAATTCTATTATGTAAACTGTGTTTCAGGAGTCCAGGAAGCTTACTCCATCCAGCTGGCAAAACAGGAGTAAATGGAATGAAACCATCCCTACGCCTCCAAATATATATATATTGTGTAATGTTTAAAACACCTCAATGGCTTGTGTTTTATTTCTCAACCAAAAGAAAGTAGTTCAGCATCACTAGCATCATGCTTAGTTCAGTACTGAGTAACCAGTATAAACATGCCTGCCACAATATATAGTTAAAAAATGATATAAGATAAATGTGTCTAGATATCATGGAGCCATTGATTAGCCCAACACAACTATGTAACCTTGGTTTTCTTTGAAAGTTAAACTACTTGGCTTCTGAGACCGGACAAGAGGCTAGCCCAAGGTGGTATTCTTATATCACATCACACATTCTCACACTGCCATCTTGATGCATGGTAAGTAGCAACATTTGCATCTTCACTTGGGCTATTGGGTGGTTAGGAACATCTTGAAGGTTACGTGCATAGAATTGAGGGAGGATACCTGCCACACCATTCTTTGACAAGTAGTGGCTAATCCACAGATATGCGGATTTTTCAGATTTAAAAAATTGAAATATTCCCTTCCAGGTGGAAGTTAAGACCACAATGGGGACATTTTGCTAACTAGCAAGCTGATAGAAAGAAGTTTGAGGGGAAATCTGGGACAGACTTGAAGGCTGGTATGATACTGCAAGGGAAAATTCCATTGGCTTTCTGGATAAATTTAACGGTTAGAATACAGCAAAACAATACAACTAAATAAAAATAAGCAAGAATGAGACTAACTATTGTGTCAATTTCTAAGTTAATGAAATATGAAGGAAAAGCTATAACTACATACACAATAGAATACCAGCCTCTTTATAGATCTGCAGTTTAATAATAAACAACAGGCTAAGATTAGCCTGAGATATTTGATACTTTATTATTAGTCTGTTTTATCTTGTCTGTATCTATGCATAAGCTCTATTACTGTCTTGCACATTTTATCAATGTGTATTACTGTAGGCAGTTTTATCACCACTTTGATAGCATATTTTGCTAACTTAGTATTCATTATTTGGCAATGTTAATTAAAAAGCAAGCTAACCAAATCCTAAAGGCTGGTTGTCATCATAGTATGAATGTAAAGAGAAGATCAGTAACAGACAAAAAGGAGATCATTAATATATGTTACAAAGAGGATAGAATAGACCCTTAAGGAATTGTATTATTGACTGGAGCTAATTTAAAAACAAATGGAGCTCACCTATGACTGCAAATTGTTGGCTTCTTTTTATATAAAACTACAATGAGCAATGGGGAAAGTCTCCAATGTCTGAAGCAGAATTGTGATTGACTATCAAAAAACCTTGCTTTTTTAAAAAACACAATATTAAAGCTGTACACTTCAGGCCTTCTTTATAGAATGCACAGATTTAAAAAAGACAATTTCATTCTGCATGAATACGGATGTGATTCTAGGTACTTATATGAAGCAGAATGGAGGCATTGGTACTATGGGATAAACTCAAAAATGTAGAGAGGCTAAGAGCTACACCTGAATTTGAACACATAAATCAATTCTGCAGAGGGCCTGATTTTTCTTCCTCACTGTTTTTACACCAGTGTAGTTCCATGAACCTCTGTGGAGTTACTTCTAATTTACAAACAGAATTGGAAAAGTATCAAGAACTTATTTTATGTATGGATCTCAACTTCTGCTTTTTGAAGGTGTACCTCTTCTTGTTTTCCAGCTATATTGTCTCTGTGTAGTGATGTAAACATTCAGCGCAAAGACTGAGTGGTTTCAGTGAAGTTTTATTCACACCTGAAACCCAAAGTGATAATCAAGAGATGCAAGTCCTTATGGTTTTAAAAACAGCAGCAAAAAGTTCACATGGACCACTTTGAGGCAAAATATTCCAAGTTTTACATAGATGTTTGATGGCATTATTCTGTCAGCCATATTGACTAATGTGTTTGAACACCTTGACTTAAATTGAATAAAGAAAAAAATGATTTATCAAGGTAGGGTAAGCCTTGTGGTCTCTATGTTGCATGTCTCTCTTTGGTTTTTATATAGAGCAAAATCCACCCCAATATAGGCAGCTTGGATGAGATACTCTGCGTCCCTTAAGTGGTGTCCATTATACATCAGGCCTGTGGCACTGGCAAACCACACAATCAGCAGTCAGAAGCTGTGCAGTACAGGGGATTGTGTAGGCTGGAATTGTGGCCTTCTGAGGACTGTGTGGTACCCCAGCACCCTTGTCCTGGATGGAAGGGAGAATTTCACCTCCCTCGCCTCTGCACACGTAAAGCCCAGATCCTTAGGTTCTCTGTGTGTGTGTGTAATGAACAAGGCCCATAACAAGGCCCATGGTTTAGGAATCCAGATGGCTCTCCTAGATTCATCTACTGTATGAATCTGCTAGCGTTGCAGACTCTAGCAAACAATCTTATTACTGGCTGCAGTGCTGATGACATGAATTAGGTATGTCAGCAAGGTATTATAATCTGGAAGCTGTAAAAAGACAGGTACTGGCCTTTTGCCTGGAACTCAGTTTTTTTCCATGAAATTCACCTTGGAGGACTGGAACAATTTGAAGGCTTCAGAACTGCAGCATCTGACTTAGCTCTTCTAAGCCAGCTTGTCTACTTTTGTTGATTACTCTCCCTTTTATTAATATGTAATCTACTAGAGTTTGAGTACCAAAGGAACCCTAAGTTCACAGTTGTAGCCTATAGGATAGTTTAGGTTAAGAAATAAGTAGATGTTAAGCAACTTAGGTCAAAAACCTGAGTGTAGCGGAGTATGGGAAATTGAAGTTGCTAGTGTGAAAAAACTTACATATAAGTTGGAGACAGTAAGAGTTAGCAAGGACATGACCCAGCATTATGTTACCATTATGTTTTGGTTATAACTGGTTTAAGCAAAGTTTTTAATAAGTGTTTTTAAAAATTGTGAATGTTTTATTAAAATACTATCTGTGTTGATTATATGGGCCGGACATTGGTGCAGATGTTAATTTAAATGATACATAATGTAAAAAGCCAATAAGAAGGTGGCAGAAATAACATTACAGTAAAGGTCAGTTTAATGTTAATTAGTATTATAATGGACTATAAAAGGTGAAGAGCTCCAATTAACATCCAAAGAGCACCGTTAGTTCCTAGGATTGTAAGGCTGTACTTCCCTGTTGTCAGTGGGCTGATCGCCCATTACTACACCATTCATCTTTGAGGATGAGTATAACAGTAACATTTGTGTCAACAGTAATTGCATGTTTGTTTGTTTAACTAATATTTTTCTTTTAACAAAGTTTGGTGGTACCAGACAAAGTGTTGCCTAGTGGCCCTCTATTAAATAAATTATCTATAACAAACCTAGAGGCTCAAACCTATAAACTAAGTTGGATTTTATTGCACCCTTATCTTGAACAATATAATATTAATTGGGACTATTAACATAAAGCTTACAAAAGGTTACATACTCCTACAGAAACTGAGTTGATGCTTGTGTTGTGTAGTATGCAGTCTTCAGCTTTCTCAGAACAGAGGCACATTCATCCATTAGTTATACAATAGTCAAGCCTATTTATAAGCCTTGGCTTACTTGCAGTATATTGTATTAAGGCTTTAATTATACAGAAGTTAAAGTGCTCAGCAATATTGCCAGACTGAAGTGGTTTTCTTCTTTGATTTTGCTGACCTTACTTAGAATCAGCTTTGTTATTGCTCCCATATAATCTGTGAAATATTAAACATCACAAAGGATTATTTTCTGAAGAAGGATAACTCATTTTTCTTTTAACTTCTTACAAGATACCCCAAACATGTTTTAAAAAAAAACAAAAGAATTTTAAAAATAAATTTTTAACTACCCATTCCACCAATGAATTGATGAACAACTTTCATCTAGTGCTGCAACCACTTTACTTATGTGTTTGTTTGCAAACATTTGGGGGAGAAATAATAATATGGTTCGAACATTAGGGACTACTAATCTATAAGCACCCAGGATGAAACTTCTCCTAGAAACAGTTGAAGATGCCATGCAGTAACAGCACCCAGAAATGCATTAAGGCTACTGCCTGGGTTTATGCACTCTTTCCTGTCTCGCTGTTAAAGCTCTGAGGTTCCTCTGTGTTGCAGAGCAGCTGCAAAAAAGGGAGACTAGATGGCCAGTTCATCTTTCCAGGATGGTCTAAGTGGGCAGCCTTAATAGAGGGGTTTCCCACACATAACATACAAGGACTAAGGACAGAAGATGGCACTGTGTGTTAAGCAGTGAGTTCCAGACTGAGGCATATTGTAGCTATTTATGAGGATAAGAAAGTGATGCTTGACCCAAGGTTTCTGCAACAGGAAGTTGACTGTGTGCAGTCTATGACCACCCAAGTTCCAGTAACCAAGACTTGTAACATTTTGTAAGCAATTTATATTAAGAAGATACTTTTATCTTGGTCACCAGCTTCTGCTGCAGATATGAAACTGACCTGGAAAGTCCTGAATTCTGATACCTTTTGCTATCTTGATTATCACTACAAAAGCAACTCCCACCTTTTCATGTCCTCTGTACGTGTATTGTGACAAAGTTCCTCCTCTACCTTGGTGGGTCCTGCTCTGATTGGCAGATATGCTCACCTCAGTGATCTTCCCCACAGTCTGGGTCAACTCCTCCTGTGTTTGATCAGGAGTTGGGAGGTTTGGGGGGAACCCAGGCCCACCCTCTACTCTGGGTTCCAGCCCAGGGCCCGGTGGATTGCAGCTGTCTATAGTGCCTCCTGTAACAGCTGCATGACAGCTACAACTCCCTGGGCTACTTCCCCATAGCCTCCTCCAAACACTTTCTTTATCCTCACCACAGGACCTTTCTCCTGGCATCTGATAACACTTGTACTCATTAATCCCCCAGCCCCTTGTGCCTCTTGCTCCCAGCTCCTCACACACACTTCCTCTCCTCTGGCTCCCCCTCAGCTGACTGGAGTGAGCTCCTTTTTAAACCCAGATGCCCTGATTAGCCTGCCTTGATTGGCTGCAGGTGTTCTAATCAGCCTGTCTGCCTTAATTGGTTCTAGCAGGTTCCTGATTACTTTAGTGCAGCCCCTGGGCTGGTCACTCAGGGAACAGAAAATTATTCATCCAGTGACCAGTATATTTGCCCTCTATCAGACTCCTGTACCCCACTGGCCTGGGTCTGTCACAGTATATATATCTTCTTACTATATGTTTTATTCTATGCATCTGATGAAGTGGGCTGTAGCCCACAAAAGCTTATGCTCTAATAAATTTGTTAGTCTCTAAGGCGCCACAAGTATTCCTGTTCTTTTGAGAAAGGGGCAACAATAATTATCTCTTACTTCGCATACTGCAGTGGCAAAACACATTCATGACTATGCCAATAAAGAGCTGCTATTAACTCATCTCAGCACTAATTAATTTTGTATAACAGTTTATTACAATAGCAGCATAAACAACAGATCTCTGCCAGCCATCTCATCATAAATTAGCAAGTAAGAACTGTATTTAGTGCCAGTTCAAGTTGTATGATGACACACCTCATCCACCATAAATCTTAAAAGTAAGGAAAATTAAAAGGACAGACTTGTACATTACTTTCCGTGTTCATATTGCCTACAGTGCTGTTGATGACACACTCTAGTGCTCTTAATGTTTTCACTTCCATTGCTAATGGATGTCAAAAAGCAACACAAACCCGACTTAACTCAAAGGCTTAACAGTTTTGAGTTCAGTGTAACGCAGTGGCTAAGACTGGGTTTCTTCTTGCTATGGGTTTTGGGGCTGCAGTGACTTTGCATAAGATCTGCTAATTTAACTAAAAAATGGGGGAAGGTTCTGCCTTAACTGTCTTCTAGGTTGGGGGTTCATGAGCTTACTCGCTCATGAGGGTAATGAATGACATAGGAATTTAAAACAGCAGTTGGAAGAGGTGAGATCTGAACTCCTGATCTTTTCCCCTCTAGCTCAGAGACTGGACTACCAAGCTCCAGCTATTGGGCTGGGATGAAGGAGGGTGATAGGAAGTGTTAGAGCTTGTCTACACAGCAAATTAGTGTGCAGCAAGCCAGGGTATGTACTAAAAGTTCCATAGTGTGATTTGATATATTGCTGTTTCAATTCTATATTATTTCAAATGCAAGCATGTCACAATACATGATGGAATTTGTAGTGCACAGCAGCAGGGTCTACATGGCTAGTTAGTACCCAGCAGGCTAGTGAGTTATATATAAATTCACACCCTTGCTAGCCGTACTCTACCTCAGTGTGTAGATAAATCCTTGCACCAAGGATCAGTAGAACTGAAGTTGGAGGTCCCCTGTTCCCTGAAGGGACTGATATTGATGTAATGCAAGTTAGGCTAAAAGCAACTCAATCACATGGACAGCAGTGAACAGGATTTAATAAAATTCCACTTGTTTAACTCAATTTGCGTTCAGGTTCACTCTTTGCAAATGAAACAGCCCTGAGCCCTTCTCTTGCATTTTAGTCTCTACCAGAAGTTATGGCATTTGCACTGCAGTGGATTCATCTTCAAATTAAAATTTAGCAGGTTTGTCTTCATGCACATATTTTCTGTTATGGCAAAAAAGTTATAAAATGCCCAAAAGAAAAGTCCCACAGTGCTTTAGATTTCTTACCAGTGGGGAAAAGAGGGAAAATCATCAAAAGGGGTGAGTTTTGTCTTTTTGTCTCAATACATGAAAATTTCAAATAGTATGCAAAGTTATAGTCTATGTTTTGGTATTTCACATTTCAATGAGATTTTTTTACAATTTAAAGGTTTAAAGAGCTTGTTAAAATTGAACTGCGTAATAAAATCATAATTATGGTGCAGCAGTAACTGTACCATAATATAGAGGATAAAGTGTGTTGTGTTGCCTGATCCTTTTTAAAGGTTAATAATATTTGTATTGATGAGCAATTGGTCTAACTGTGATAAGGTTCTATCCCAGAATCAGAGTACATAGAGTTAAAACTAATTAGTTCAATATGTTATCGGGAGCATCAGGGTCTATGACAAGGACACTAACAATGAGGGCAAAGGAAAGCCTTAGATATCTTTATTAGAATAATGAACAGAAAAGCTCCAAGCCACATCAAAATGTATGAGTAATACAGCATTGGGACTAGCTGTGGTTTTAGTCTTTGCATAAACCTTAGATCTGCATACTCACACACTTCCTTGAGGACCTGGTGGTAAGAGTAAAGGACAAGCTTTCTTTCTCTGGCATGCCAAAGATTCGGATGGTCCCGGTTCCTCCATGAATTGACGGGTCAGATAGTAGAAAGTGCACAGCAAAAGTCTACCTCACCATGGTGGTCTGCTTTATTATAGGGCCGAAGCCAATGTCCAACCCAGCATGCCCAAATATTACTTCCTTATCCACATAATGTTGAGATGTACTTATTCTATAGGGTTAACGTATTGGTTGATATATGTTAATGAACTTTCAGCTCATTATACTACCCATCACATCTTGTTCGTTGTAGTGGCTGTTCACCATTATATTCCAATTTTTGCCATGTGCAAACCCAAAGTTCTCCAAAAATCTATGGGGGTAATTATCATACCATTTATCTATGCCAAAAAGTTATAGGCCTACTATACTTGACTATACTTATGGTAACTTACTTTAGCTAAATATCTTACAGGGTACAGCCTGTAGGTACCTTGCATTACAACTGAATATAACAAAGAAAAGCAGGAAAGCTAACCCTATGGGCTACAGTTGTCATTGCCAAGTACTTCCTGATGTCACCCGTAACAATGGCAGTTCACAGATTTAAGTTAAAGGGAAAGCATCTGGAATCTAGGAACTGTCACTATAGCATTGCAGGATGCTGTTAAGGGCAAGATGCTGGCTATCTTGTAAGGAGCGTGGTTAGATCCTTTCTCAAGAAAGTAATCAGTGTTAGCAACCTCACTACATTTCTAGTCTTTCAATTCTTCTATTTTTAGTGAATGTTCTTTAAAAAACATTAAAAATATTAAAAAACACCAAAACACCAATACACACACACACATGCACACAGGAGGATGGGTGAAGTCTCAAAGGACTGGAGAAACGCAAACATTGTGCCTATCTTTTAAAAAGGGAACCTAAAGGACTCAGTACTGTGGAAAGGGATCTGGGTGTCATAGTGTATCACAAGCTAAATATGAATCAACAGTGTAACGCTGTTGCAAAAAAAGCAAACATCATTCTGGGATGTATTAGCAGGAGTATTATAAGGAAGACATGAGAAGTAATTCTTCAGCTCTACTCCATGCTGATTAGGCCTCAACTGGAGTATTGTGTCAGAGGGGTAGCCTTGTTAGTCTGGATCTGTAAAAGTGACAAAGAGTTCTGTGGCACCTTGTAGACTAACAAATGTATTGGAGCTTGAGCTTTCATGGGTGAATACCCACTTCGTCGGATGTATGTATTGTGTCCTGTATGCATGTACTGGAGTATTGTGTCCAGTTCTAGGTGCCACATTTCAGGAAAGATGTTGACAAATTGGAGAAAGTCCAGAGAAGAAAATTATTAAAGGTCTAGAAAACATGATCTATAAGGGAAGATTGAAAAAAATGGGTTTGTTTAGTCTGGAGAAGAGAAGAATGAGAGGGGACATGATAACAGTTTTCAAGTATATAAAAGGTTGTTACGAGGAGAGAGAAAAATTGTTCTTCTTAACCTCTGAGGATAGGACAAGACACAATGGACTTAAATTGCATCAAGGGCAGTTTAGGTTGGACATTAGGAAAAACTTCCTAACTGTCAGGGTGGTTAAGCACTGGAATAAATTGCCTAGGGAGGTTGTGGAATCTCCATCATTGGGGTTTTTTAAGAGCAGGTTGGACAGGGATGGTCTAGATAATATTTAGTCCTGCCTTGAGTGCAGGGGACTGGTCTAGATGACCTCTCAAGGTATCTTTCAGTTCTATGATTCTATGAGGCACAAGGGAATGGTTTCTTTTTGGGAAGCTAGGCATAGCTTGGCATAGCTAGGCATGGTTTGAAAATAAGGCTTAAAATAGGATGTTAGATTGTAGGTTAAATATGGAATGGCTACTTCCATTCGATAATAAACAAAATCCTTGGGAGCATATGAAAGTAGACTACAATATAAAGCCTGGCTAAGGTTTCATCTATAAAAATAGACAAAATGACGAATGTATGATTATTCTGGAAGCACAGTAGCACTGAAAGCAAGACAGTATTAACACAGAAAATCAAGAGCAAAGGCCGATTTCATTTATCTAGGTGAATTTAATGAAAATTCTGTCCTACAAATTCATAGCTTTCAACCCATTTCCATTTCAATACTTAATAATAAATGTACCATGTTAAGGGGCTGTATGAGATGTAAATAAAACATGAGTTGAGACTGCAACTTGTTACAATGGGCCAGATTCTGGGCTCTGATCATACTGATGCAAAGCAGCCTTAAAACAATTCCTAGGTGACACAGAGTTGCTAGGCAAGTTCTACATTTCTCTGTTTTAGCCTCTACAGCATAGGGGGCAGGAGCAGGAGCGCCTAGTATGTAATGTACTATGATGATCCTTGAGATCAGCCCCTCAGTTGATGCAAGAATTTTTTAGACTATAAACTATGCCTTAACATCACTTTCACCTCACCTTCATCTCAGTGAAACAGAATTTGACTTTGGCAGGGCAAAGGATCTGGGCGAATATGTTCAAGAATGTGCGGAATAAACTAATGGTGTCACTATAAGCAACATGCTTTAAAATATATCATGTAGAAGAAAAATAAAAGAAATGCAAATTCATTTCGGTGAGAAAGAATGGTCATCAGCATATAGTGCTTTACAAATGCCAAGAAACAAAATGTTTCGAATTGAACAAATTGCTTCATTTGACTCACATCAGACATTTTTTTTAATTAACAGAAAATTAGAAAAAAGTTCAGAGTTTGGTTCAACCTAAACTTGATCTTTTTTTTTCCAGAATTGCAATCAAGCGAAAAAGAAACGAATAAACAAAAAACCAGTTATTTACCCAGCTAAGACAGGCATATTTTATTTTGTTCTATCAAGAAATATGTAACCACTAGAGGTAAAATACACTGAGATATGTGATACTTTTTACAATACTCCACATCTATGAAATATAAATAAGCAAATAAAGATGGAATATGGCACTTGCAGTTTGTTAAGAATGTCTGAAGTTTGAAAGACTATTATTTAATCCTAGGTTTAACATGGTTGAGTGATCCATCTTTGCCTTATTAATGAGTGGCTATTTATATCCTGTGTAGCCCAGTACTTGTGAATAGCCAGTTGCACATACTCAAAGGAGAGGCTGGGCTGAAGAGGTCTGTACAAGTGATCTGAGTTTCAAAGATCAGAGAATAAACACCAGCTCCTTATGAGCTAATTTATACTGGACATGGCAGGAAGAGAAATCTCGGCTGTTCTGACATTGCACACAATGCTACAGTAAACTGAAAGCTTTGAAGTAAGGTTTAGTAATTGATACAGCAGATTAAGAAGCCCTTTCTTTTTCTTCTTTTTGAACCAGTGTAAATCAGGAGTGACTGCACTGCAGTCATTGGAATCACACTAGTGTGGAATAGGTGTATGGGAGATCAGAATTAGGCTTAGGATTCAATCCTGGGTGAGATCATTTACCAGATTAAGTCTCTAATAAATTACAAGCCAGCAGGGCATTTAGTAGTTCGTTGTTTATGATGAAAAGGTAACAAAAATAGACACATGGGTAACTGCTCAGCTTCAATTTTCAAACAGCAGGAAAAAATATATAATACCCCTGAATTTAGATTGCCTATGACATGCAATGCTGACACAAAATTATGGTAAGATTTTAAGATGTCTATATCCTGTTCCTCTCTAAACTCAGATTCAGAAGATGATCATCATAGAAACTAAAGCCTTTTTAATGTGTCCATGTAGTTTGGAGGACAAGGAATTTAGGATTCCACTAGTCCACAGACCTTCATATGAAGACCCTGAAAACTTGTTGGAAGAACCAATAAAATTCTTATCAGAACAACATTTTTGTTTGACATTTTTATTATAGTAATGTGTGCCATCTCCTTAGAATGCAAGCTGACAAAGAAAGTTAAAGATATTCTCTTTATATATTATATATATATATATATTTGCTTATTGTTTCTTCTGACAAATAATAAAGATTTATAAAATATTTACTAATCACTTAATAAATGCTTAAAAAAAAGAGAGAATAGTAAATAGCTACTACCACATTGGTAATTAATGATTGAAAGTCAACATTTTGAATGCTGGAAGGTATTCCTGCACTGAAAAATATTTATTATTTGCACTGTGTTCTCTTTTCCATTTAATCATCCCATATCCCGATCCAATTATGAACTGCTTTGTGAACAGTTTTTAATCATGATAAAAATGTTAGCCTCTACAGCTAGCAGCATAAAAATAATTATCAGAATGCAACATGTTCTTCCTATTCATATCTCATAATACCCTTCCTTGGAGAAGGGCTTTTATGTAGATTTATGTAGACTTTCCCAATGAAAAACCACTTTGAAATTCCTGTCAGGTGCTTTCTGCTTGAAGGGCTCCAGTGTGTGGGTGGTTGTTTCTTTTGTATGTGCAGCAATGATCCCACTCCTTGAAAGAGATGTTTTTTCTCTTTTGCTTTCATACCATGTTTGTAAAGTGAGAGACAGAGTGACACATGTTCTGAACCAGTCTTTGAAAATTTTAATGAGAACTATCCATCTACTTAGAGTACAAGTATTTTAATACACAGGTACCACCTATTGGCTGCTTGTTGCCTTAGTCATTTGGGCTATTCTCTGAAAAATGTATTAGGAGTCACATTTTGTATGTTTTCCCCTTGGGACTGGTCTTTGTTATGTACTTTCTTTCTCTCTAGGACAAAACTTGTGTAGGTGGGAAAGTTAGTGAGCAGTGAGCTAGGGTGTGAATTTAAAGTGCACAAACTACTTCATCTTAGCTTCCTGTGTGGACACTTTCATGGTGCTCTAAGGGCACCCTAATGCACACAAAACACTTAGTGCACTGTAAGAGTGTCCACAGAGTGTGGAATACCTAGTGCCCAGTAACTACTGTGGGCTTTCCCCCCATATAGACAAATGTCCCTGGTGAGATTCAAAAATGGTATTTTTTTCCTCTGTCACAGGATGCACTCACTAGTAGTGGCGCCTCCTCATGGCCATCCTGGGAATTAGCTCTGGTCAGGCGTTGCCTCCTGCTCTGGCAGTGACTGCCCCATCATCCTCTCACCCAGGGGTGAAAGTAACTGAAATTTCTTATCGATACAGTTGTATTGCAACCTCCCTTTCCAACTCCACTCCTACCCATTTAACTTCATGGATCCCTTTTCATGACTTTGATACAGTAGCTGTCTACTAGTTTTATTCTAGAGTATTGGTAGTAGCACTCTCCCCCTCCACACTCCCAAGCAATGCAACTTTCAGCACTGTAAAGTGGCAGTGTAGACAGTGCTACAGCTGGTAGCTATTCCCCTCATGGAGGTGGTTTTATTACAGCTCTCCCAGTGCTGGAACTGCTACTACCCAGCCATGTTAAAATGGCACATCACCTGTGTAGACATACCCTTTTGTGGATGACTTTCAGCTTCTTCATTTGTTGCTGTTCTTTTTGAATGATAATCCCCCATTTCCTCACTTTAACATTTAAACATCCCTGTTAGTGTGTAAGACAGACAGAGGCCTGGGCGGTGTCACAGACTAGCAAACATCAGCAAGTCCCCACAGTGGGAAGAGACTGTCTAGGAAAGAGTACAGCAGAAAGGGATCTAGGGGTTCTAGTGGACCACAAGCTAAATATGAGTCAACGGTGCAATTGGGTTTATTTAGTTTGGAAAAGAGAAGACTGAGAGGGGACATGATAGCAGTTTTCAGGTATCTAAAAGGGTGTCATAAAGAGGAGGGAGAAAACTTGTTCACCTTAGTCTCTAAGGATAGAACAAGAAGCAATGGGCTTAAACTGCAGCAAGGGAGATTTAGGTTGGACATTAGGAAAAAGTTCCTAACTGTCAAGGTGGTTAAACACTAGAATAAACTGCCTAGGGAGGTTGTGGAATCTCCATCTCTGGAGATATTTAAGAGTAGGTTAGATAAATGTCTATCAGGGATAGTCTAGACAGTATTTGGTCCTGCCATGAGGTCAGGGGACTGGACTCAATGACCTCTCGAGATCCCTTCCAGCCCTAGAATCTATGAATTAAAATGCATATTGTTTCTTTGCACCCAGTTTACCAACTGATCCAGATAATACTGTATTAGTGACCTGTCTTCTTCATTACTTATCACTCACCCAATTTTGTTGTCATCTGCAAACATTATCAATGATGATTTTATGTTTTCTTCCAGGTCATTGCTAAAAATGTTAAAAAGCACAGGGCCAAGAACCATCCCTGTGGGACCCCAGCAGAAACACAGCTGCTCAATGATAATTCCCCATTTACAATTACATTTTGAGACCAACCAGTTAGCCAACTTTTAATCAATTTAATGCATGCCATGTTAATTTTATGTTGATTTAGATTTTTAATTAAAACATTGTATGATACCAAATCAAACACCTTCTAGAAGTCTAATTATATTACATCAACACTAGTACTGTTATTAACCAAACATATGATCTCATAAAACTATATATATCAAGTTACTTTGACTGGATTTATTTTACATAAACCCATGCTGATTGGCATTAATTTTGTTATACTTTTTAAAAAAATTATTAATCAAGTTCCATATCAACCACTCCATTATCTTGCCCAGGACTGATGTCAGACTGACAGGCCTATAACTACCTGGATTATCCCATTTACCCTTTTTAAATATTGGCACAACATTAGCTTTTCTCCAGACTTCTGGAACTTCCTCCAGTGTTCCAAGGCTTTTTGAAAATCAACATTAGTGGTCCAGCAAGCTCCTCAGCCAGCTCTTTTTTAAACTCTTTGGTTATATGTTATCCAGACATACTGGATGTCTAACTTTATTAGCTGTTGGTAATATCTTCTTGAGATACTAGGATGTTGGCGATGAATTTCTATGCCAGCTGTGGAGTTGATCATCACAGGCGTACTTGTGTTTGTTGTGAGTCTCCCAGAGAATGTTAAAGGGACTTGGATGGCTTGGTGAGAGAAGCTGACTCTAGAGAGAAGGGTGTCGAAGGTGAGAGAGGAAAATGATGATTTGCTGCAGAGAGGGGCTTGAATTCAATCAACCTGACAGGCTGTTGTCCAATCATTGAGCAATGCTCTCATGGAGGCACTGGCCAAGTATATCTCAAAGCAGGGGAACCATCTCCTCATGCTGCCTCCTCCATCTCTTCTGCACGTGCTCTGGAAGGAGAGATGGCCGCCCAAGATTACTAAGCCACCATCTCTCTTCTGGCTTGAGGATGGGTTGAGGGATGTCGAGTTCAGACCCAAAGCCACACTCCGGAAGTAGACTTGGTGACTAGGTAATTAGAAGTATGAAAATGCTGTTCTGGCTCCCCCAGAAAAGTGCCAGAATGGCATTCCAGAGCATTCCGGCAGGACTCGAGTCCTAATCTAACCATTTCTTGAATAACCAAAGGCAATGTCTGATGATGCTTGACCAGCTCCACTGTTAGACTATTCTATTGTCTAATTGCTATCTACCTATTTTTAGAGGATATATAATATGAAATGCTGTAGTTTAAGTTTATCTGATGTATTTTATATAATGCAACAGAATTCCAAGAGGGATAGAGTAGTGGAAAAGTATGCAGATAAATTCAATTTATTCCATGGCTTGGAGGAATTTATAGAGATACACTGCCAACAGATAGATTGTTTTACATTTTAACTTTACATCTTTCTCAAGACTTATGTACACAAAAAAGCTGTGCCACTCTAACTATACCCAAGAACAAGCTAATCTGGCATAAAGCATTTGTGTATCAGTATGTGTGTGTCCACAGTAGGGACTCCCTTGGTATAACTATTTTGGTATTAAAAATAAATAAATATATTATCCCTGATCCAAAATATTTATACTGTATATAGATCATGCCTCAGACTCCTTTTCTAAATAGCTGCCCACAAATTCCTAGTTGTGCTTCTCCTGATATTACAGGCTGGTGTGAATGATAGTCCAAGCTAAATCCTTAAAATAGAGATTAAAAAAAGAAAATAATTCCATTCTGTATAAATCCTTGATATGATAGGGGTGAAGAAATTAAGTCCTAACCTTCTTCCTTGCTTACACAGGCTCAGCTCCCACTTACTTAAAGGGGAGTTGCCCCCATTTAAGTGCAGACAAAATTAGGCCAACTGTTCAAGGAGTTATGTAGTGCTAGAATGAGAACAGTGTCCACAACATAATGCGAGAGAGGAGCCTCATAGCTGAAAACATAGTAAGAAAAACAACTACAGTAGCTCGGAATGTTAGAGTTGTGGCCTTTCAGTTCCAGTTTGTCTTAATAATTACTTAGAGCAGGTCTGTGCCTGTAGAAAGGAAAACTTAGCTGGCAACACTAATCTGGGAATGTATTTAATATCTTAAGTGACTTAAGTCACCTTCAGGAGAATTTATTAACACACTTATGCATTCTAAATAGTTTCTAATTATGTGTTACCACTCAAGAAAGAGATCCTGGAGTTACTATGGATAGTCTGCTAAAAACTTCAGCTCAATGCGCAGCAGTGGTCAAAAAAGGCTAATAGTATGTTATGAACTATTAGGAAAGGGATAGGAAATAAGACAGAAAATATAATGCCACTACAGAAACTGATGGTTCACCAAAACCTTGAATACTGGTTTTGGTCACCCCATCTCAAAAGGACATAGTGGAACTGGAAAAGGTTCAGAGAAGGGCAACAAAAGTGATCAAGGGTATGGAATGACTTTCATATGAGAAGATACTAAAAAGATTAGGGCTGTTCATCCTAGAAAAGAGACAATTACAGGGGGAAATGACAGAGATCGATAAAAGCATGAATGGGGTGGAAAAAGTGAACAGAGAAGTGTTATTTATACCTTCACACAATACAAAAAACAGGGGTTACCCAATGATATTAATAGGCAGCAGGTTTAATACAAACAAGAGGAAGTACTTTTCATGCTATGCCCAACTAACCTGTGGAAATCATTACAATTTTGAACCCAGTTCCAAAAAGAACTGGCTAAGATCCGGGAGGATAGGCCCATCAATGACTATTAGCTAAGGAATGCAAGCCCATGCTTGAGGCAACCCTAAACCTTTGACTACCAGAAGACAAGAGTGGAAGACTGGAGTGATCCCTCCATAACTGCCTTGTTTTATACACTCCCCCTGAAGCTATGGAATGGGCCACTGCCAGAGATAGGATACTGAGCAAGATAGACCATGATCTGACCTAACATGGTAACTTCTATATCCGTTACGGGTGTGATCTACCAAATGGCTGATAGATTTTTACAGAGAAAAAGTGAATTAATGCAATTTGGATCTAAATCTCATAAAGAAAAAAAAGGTTGATTAAAAGAACTGGGATTTACTGACAGTTAAAGAGATGTAAGCAATTTAAAGTGAAGCAATTTAAATTACTGATTTTAATCCTGATTTAAATCAATAAGCAGAAACCTTGATTTAAATTATCCAATTTAATCTTGTTTTTTAGTTATTTTCATAATCAAAGATTGATTCTCATTGGTTGGTAGCCATTAAAACATAAGAACATAAGAATGCCCATACTAGGTCAGACCATTTAGGTCATCTAGCCCAGTATCCTGTTTTCCGACAGTGGCCAGTGCCAGGTGCCCCAGAGGGAATGATAGAACAGGTAATCATCAAGTGATCCAGCCCTTGTCACCCAATCCCAGACTCTGGCAAACAGAGGCTAGGGACACCATCCCTGCCCATCCTGGCCGATAGCTATTGATGGACCTATCCTCCATGAATTTATCTGGTTCTTTTTTGAACCCTGCTGTAGGCTTGGCCTTCACAACATCCTCTGGCAAAGAGTTCCACAGACTGATTGTGTGTTGTGTAAAGAAATACTTCCTTTTGTTTATTTTAAACCTGCTTCCTATTAATTTCATTTGGTGACCCCCAGTTCTTGTGTTATGAGAAGGAGTAAATAACACTTCCTTATTTATTTTCTCCACACCAGTCATATCCTCCTTAGTCAGCTCTTTTCCAAGTTGAAAAGTTCCAGTCTTAATAATCTTTTCTCATATGGAAGCCTTCCATATCCCTAATCATTTTTGTTGCCCTTTTCTCAACCTTTTCCAATTCCAATATATCTTTTTTGAGATGGGGTGATGACATCTGCATGCAATATTCAAGATGTGGGCATACCATGGATTTATATAGAGGCAATTTGATATTTTCTGTCTTATTATCTATCCCTTTCTTAATGATGCCCAACATTTTGTTAGCTTTTTTGTCTGCCGCTACACATTGAGTGGATGTTTTCAGAGAACTATCCACAAGGACTCCAAGATTTCTTTTTTGAGTGGTAATTTAGACCCCATCATTTTATACTTGGATTATGTTTTCCAATGTGCATTACTTTGCATTTATCAACATTGAATTTCATCTGTCATTTTGTTGCCCAGTCACCCAGTTTTGAGAGAGCCTTTTGTAGCTCTTCGCAGTCTGCCTGGGATTTAACTCTCTTGAGTAGTTTTGTATCATCTACAAATTTTGCCACCTCACTGTTTACTCCTTTTCCCAGATAATTTATGAATAAGTTGAATAGGCCTGGTCCCAGTACAGATCCCTGGGGGACACCACTATTTACTTCTCTCCATTCTGAACACTGACCATTTATTCCTACCCTTGGTTTCCTATCTTTTAACCAGTTAGCAATCCATGAAAGGACCTTCCCTCGTATCCCATGACAGCTTACTTTGCTTAAGAGTCTTTGGTGAAGGACTTTGTCAAAAGCTTTCTGAAAATCTAAGTACACTATACCCACTGGATCCCCTTTGTCCACATCCTTGTTGACTCCCCTGAAAGAATTCTAATAGATTGGTAAGGCATGACTTCCCTTGAGAAAAACCATGTTGACTCTTCCTTAACAAATTATGTTAATCTATTTTTCTTACAATTTTGTTCTTTACTATAGTTTCAATCAGTTTGCCCGGTACTAAAGTTAGGCTTACCAGCTTATAGTTGCTGGGATCACCTCGGGAGCTCTTTTTAAAAATTGGCATCACATTAGCTATCCTTATTACTCTGAGAGTGAATGAAAACACATCCTTATATCTTTTTCAGACATAGTAAGTGCAGTGGTAGTCTGAAAAGTGAATATGTAAAAATGGACCCTTCTTTCTCAAAACATATGTTCTGTACTCCCTGATCCTGGACCTCAACTGGCTACTTTGTACTGCTGTGATTTAACCAGCCCTTTAAGGTTAAGGGCTTCTTCACGTAGACTATACCTATGGTGGCAGGTGCAGGGACTGGAAAAGGCAGCATTGCCAAGACATTCCTACACTCTAGTGAACTTCAGTTGCCATGGACAGATGGTATAAGATACAGCAGGTCTCAGGCTGCTCTAAACTGTACTGGGACTCAGACAGGTGCAGATCAGCTGCAGGACCTGTGGGAGGCAAAGGTAATTTGAAACTGAACTTTTCTTTCTTCCCCTCATCTTGCACCAAATAGCATGGCCAGACAGGAGGATTTTCCCCTGCCCCCGGTTATTCAGAGAAATAGCTGCTGACCTTAGCAACTAAAACAAGCTTTTACTGCTTTTCAGTCTTTTTAGCACTGTAGCTAAGTGAGAGTGAACTAGGTTCTTGTCTTTCTCTTACATCTTATTTACTAAATTGCTGTGCAACTCCCATATGAAAGGAATAGAGGTAGCACAGCTGCTGCAAATATACTAATTTGAAGCCACTGGGGTTGCACAGGTGTCACTGAGGGCCTGATTTGGCTTGCGGAATCTCTGTTATGAAAGATATGTTTAAAGGAAAGGACTGAGCTTGACTATGAGGTTGAGATAGCAGAATTGGCATCATGTTTTTTCTTATCAAATGAGCATATTTGCTATGGAAGTCTTTGAAAATCCTTTGTTTTAGAGGATTTTTTTTTTAACGGAGTAAAATCAAATTACAGATCAGATTTACTGGTATGCTCTGACATTTTGCATGCCACTGGTGCAAAGCAGCTGTAAACCCAATATAACTAGTTAAACTGCATTTAAAGCTGTTTTGCAATCGGAAGCAGTACAAAGCAGCAAAACGAATGGTCCCAGCCCTGTTGTCTGTTGTCTTTGTATATAGCAAATTCCACATATGGCTAGATTGACCACTGTGCACTATAAGTTTGTACATATCACTCCCAGCTTCGGAGGTGACATGTTGGTGTCAGTCATGTCACTACATCTAACCAGAGAAGTGCACATGGAGTAGACTGCCTGCAGGTTTAGCTCCCACTTCAGGGAGGGAAATGTGTGGAGAAATTCCTTCCCCTGAGACAGATTCCAGCCTACCTCATGACAGGAAGTTGTGGGCCAGGGAGCAGTGAGGCCCCAACCTACTCTAAGAGGAGTTGTAAGTTCTTCATCAACTCAGCAAATGGATCAGCTTGCTGGCCCCTACCTTCCACATCCCAGCAGGCATAATTCCATAATGAGGGTGGTGTCTCTGGTGCCAGATATGGGTGTGCTAAAGGTCCCAGACTGTTCTAATCCAACTCTGATTACACTGATACTGACATTCTTAAGGCATGACTACACTTCCCTGCAGTTTGGGCTCTTCGGAACCTTTCAGCTCATGGCCACAGCATCCACATGAGGGAGATACAATACAGTATGTTGGTGCATACTGCTATTTATACAAACTTTAGGCCAACTAAACTGTGTGTGGTGCAACTCTGGGTGAAGTGGCAAAAGTGGCTTTACAGCCCCTAGATCTTGGGATTAGTTGCACTGGCCAGGCCCTTGGTGCAAGCTAATGCAAAGTAAGGGCCTCTCGTTACTTATTTTCCCCCAGCCATACCCCTTTTCCCTGGACATGCCCTTCAGCAGGGCTTAGAGCTGCTGGAAAGCTCCAAGTGCCAGCTTGCCAGCTGTAAGCCCGTTTAGCAGCTCCAGAGTGGACCTACAATTTTTATGAATTTGTTTGTTATTCAGCATGATTCAACTAATAATGTATATAAGCATTGTCACACCTGTGCAACCTAGGACCCACCCTTCACCTGCAGTGGCATTTCTTCACCACAGGAACAGTAACTGGAGTGCATCTGCTTGGGTAAGAGGGTCAGCCCCACTACATGCATCTCCTGCTACACACAGAGTCCTCCACTGGGATGATGTTGGTGGGGACTTCCAGTGCAGTGCTTCTTGGAGTGAACATTCTATATAAGATGCAGGGGGCAGTTCATCTCTTACAGAGTAATTATTTCAGGCTGTCGGCAGACTCAAGTAGATATCACTGCATTACTTACACTCGAGGCATGTTTTCACATTTTTCTTTGAGACCAGGTTGGCTAGATAGGAACCTTTTTATAAAAATTAAAGTTTTGAGTCTGTTGGCTACTAAAGAAGTCCTGGGCAAGAGGCAAAATATTATCCTTAGCAGAGAGTTGGGAAAATTTGCAGATGACACATAGTTATTTAGGTTAGTCAGGATCTTAGAGGACAGTGAGGAATCTCAGAAAAAAATGATCAAGCTAGGTAAATGGATAAATGTATGGCATATGAAATTCAATATCAATAAATGAAAAGTATTGCCTGCACATTGGAGCCAAACCTTACACAGTTCTAAATTACTAGTATCAACTTAAGAAAGGGATCTGATGCCATTGTAAACAGCGAACACTCTGTTCAATGTGCAGCTGCAGTCAAAAAGGTAAATGAGATGTTAGGTTGCCTAAGGAATAGGATCATGAATAATACAGAAAATATGATAATGTCTTTATATAAATCCTAATTCATAACTGGTTGTTGGGTCCCAGCTTCTTCTGTTTTACCTTTCTCCTGGGCTACACTGGTTGGATATTTGGGACAGAGGGAGCCATCTTTTCATAGATGTTTCCTCAGAGTCAGGCAGAGCCAGTCAAACTTCTGTTCTGCTCTTCCCGGGTTCACCATGGCTTGGAAGGGAAACAGGCAATGGAGGACCCAAAGCATTCTTCTCTTTCCCCTGAAATGCAGCAAGCAGTCTACAGTGGACCTGCTGAGCAACTGCTGCAGAGGACAGCATCTATTAAAAGGGTTCCTGGCTTACAGTACAGTAACTCCTGACTTACAGCTACAGGGAAATGAATGGGAATCAGGGCCCCCTATTGCCTCTCCATAGAGATGGGGATGGTTCAGATGTGAGGTTGAAACGCATAAGGTGTGGCTCAGCTGATGCATTTTAAATGCATAATCAAATATGTGTTTTCTTTTTAGCCCAGTTTCTCTGAAAGGCACAGTTTGAGGCTACAGGTTGGTCACCACTAGTTTATATGGACATCTTTCAGTCTGTGTTTGCTTGTGAACTATTTGCCATGATTATTGCTACAAGTATTCACATTCCTAATTTGCTTTTCATGATGATTTAACATGATGATTTACTATTTCAATTAATATAAAACTGGTGACTTGATTGCCGTGCTAATTGCAAACTAGGCGACTGTTCTGGAAAGGGAATTATCTAAATGGGTATTCTCTGTTTATGCCTGTAAATATTTGAAATCAAGTTTCCCACCAACACAATTTGATTAAAAACAGACTAAACAATTTACTGAAAGCTCTATCATTACCAGAGTAATATTACTCTTCAGTGCTACAATTTTGACTTGTAGTATAATGATTGTACATTATTTGTGCACACTGAGTTGAAAATTTCTCAAAATTACATTACAGTAGCCACAAAATATTGAAGCTAATTTGCAATGTTGATCTCATGGGTCATCTTCCTCTCTCAATGTGCATGTAGTTAACTAATACTTTAACGCTAACAGGAGAGTTACACACTTACCTCCTAGGAAGAGTATATTTAATGAGGTCTATTATATCACTAACTAAATAGCTGAATATAAATTATGATTTATTATTATTCATTATTAGGTTATTTCTAACATATTTCATTTACATCAGGTAGCATAAAATGTTGGGGAGGTTGGTTTATGCTTTTCCATTATCTATTATATATATATATCCTTTTCTAAACAGCAGTTAAGTAACAGCCTCATTATCTGGAACCAAAATCTAGGCAGGTTTCTGAAACATAATCTTAACATTCACACAGCTGCAATTACTACTAAATCAATATTTTGTATTCAAACTAATTATACTACATGAATTAGAGCTCTAATAAACAGACGCTCACTTGGCTAATTAATAGATTTTACTTATATTAAAACTGACAAAGATTCCTAGCCCAGGCTAGTTTGACACAAATACAGAGCACTAGAAGCAGACTTTCACCTTGTGTGATAATTTACATATGTGCTAAATTGATGTAAAATACTAAGCATTCAGAATGGGAATGATTGGAATAACAGTGACTTGGTGGGATAACTCACATGACTGGAGTACTGTCACGCATGGATATAAACTATACAGAAAGGACAGGCAGGGCAGAAAAGGTGGGGGAGTTGCATTGTATGTAAGAGAGCAGTATGACTGCTCAGAGCTCCAGTATGAAACTGCAGAAAAACCTGAGAGTCTTTGGATTAAGTTTAGAAGTGTGAGCAACAAGGGGGATGTCATGGTGGGAGTCTGCTATAGACCCCCAGACCAGGGGATGAGATGGACGAGGCTTTCTTCCTGCAACTAACAGAAGTTACTAGATCACAGGCCCTGGTTCTCATGGGAGACTTTAATCACCCTAATATCTGCTGGGAGAGCAATACAGCGGTGCACAGACAATCCAGGAAGTTTTTGGAAAGTGTAGGGGACAATTTCCTGGTGCAAGTGCTGAGGGAACCAGCTAGGGGCAGAGCTCTTCTAGACCTGCTGCTCACAAACCAGGAAGAATTAGTACGGGAAGCAAAAGTGGATGGGAACCCTGGGAGGCAGTGACCATGAGATGGTTGAGTTCAGGATACTGACACAAAGAAGAAACGAGAGCAGCAGAATACAGATCCTGTACTTCAGAAAAGCAAACTTTGACTCCCTCAGGGAACTGATGGGCAGGATCCCCGGGAGAATAACATGAGGGGGAAAGGAGTCCAGGAGAGCTGGCTATATTTTAAGGAATCCTTATTGAGGTTGCAGGAAAAAACCATCCCGATATGTAGAAAGAATAGTAAATATGGCAGGCGACCAGGTTGACTTAACAGTGAAATCCTTGCTGATCTTAAATGCAAAGAAGAAGTTTACAAGAAGTGGAAGATTAGACAAATGACCAGGGACGAGTCTCAAAATATTCCTCAGGCATGCAGGAGTGAAATCAGGAAGGCCAAATCATACTTGGAGTTAAAGCTAGCAAGAGATATTAAGAGTAACAAGAAGGGTTTCTTCAGTTATATTAGAACAAGAAGAAAGTCAAGAAAGTCAAGGTAAGTGTGGGTCCCTTACTGAATGAGGGAGGCAACCTAGTGGCAGAGGATGATGAAAAAGCTAATGTACTCAATTATTTTTTTGCCGCTGTCTTCATGAACAAGGTCAGATCCCAAATTGCTGCACGGGGCAGCACAGCATGGGGAGGAGGTGGCCAGCCCTCTGTGGAGAAAGAAATGGTTTGGGACTACTTAGAAAAGCTGAATGAGCACAAATCCATGGGGCTGGATCCATGGGGCTGCATCTGAGAGTGCTAAAGGAGTTGGCGGATGTGATTGCAGAGCCATTGGCCATTATCTTTGAAAAATCATCGTGGGAGGTCCCAAATGACTGGAAAAAGCCTACTGTAGTGCCCATCTTTAAAAAAGGGAAGGAGGAGGATCTGGGGAACTACAGGCCAGTCAGCCTCACCTCAGTCCCTGGAAAAATCATGGAGCAGGTCCTCAAGGAATCAATTCTGAAGCACTTAGAGGAGAGGAAAGTGATCAGGAACAACCAGCATGGATTCACCAAGGGCAAGTCATGCCTGACTAACCTAATTTCCTTCTATGAGGAGCTAACTGGCTCTGTGGATGAGGGGAAAGCAGTGGATGTGTTATTCCTTGACTTTAGCAAAGCTTTTGGTATGGTCTCCCACAGTATTCTTGCTGTCAAGTTAAAGAAGTATGTGCTGGATGAAAGGACAATAAGGTGGATAGAAAGCTGGCTAGATTATCGGGCTCAATGGGTAGTGATCAATGGCTCCATGTCTAGTTGGCAGCCAGTATCAAGTGGAATACCCCAAGTGTTGGTCCTGCGGCGGGTTTAGTTCAATATCTTCATTAATGATCTGGAGGATGGTGTGGACTGCACTCTCAACAAGTTTGCAGATGACACTAAACTGGGAGGAGTGGTAGATATGCTGGAGGGTAAGGATAGGATACAGAAGGATCTAGACAAATTCAAGGATTGGGCCAAAAGAAAACTGATGAGGGTCAACAAGGACAAGTGCAGAGTCCTGCACTTAGGACAGAAGAATCCTATGCACTACTACAGACTAGGGACTGAATGACTAGGCAGCAGTGCTGCAAAAAAGGACCGAATGGTTATAGTGGACGAGAAGCTGGATATGAGTTGACAGTGTGCCCTTGTTGCCAAGAAGGATAATGGCATTTTGGGCTGCATAAGTACGGGCATTGTCAATAGATCGAGGGACATGATCATTCCCCTCTATTCGACATTAGTGAGGCCTCATTTGGAGTACTGTGTCCAGTTTTGGGCCCCACACTATAAGAAGGATGTGGGAAAATCGGAAAGAGTCCAGCGGAGGGAATGATTAGGGAGCTGGAGCACATAACTTATGAGGAGAGGCTGAGGGAACTGGGATTGTTTAGTCTGCAGAAGAGAAGAATGAGGGAGAATTTGATAGCTATTTTCAACTACTGAAAGGGGGTTCCAAGAAGGGTGGATCTAGACTGTTCTCAGTGATACCAGATGACAGAAGAAGGAGATATGGTCTCAAGTTGCAGTGGGGGAGGTTTAGGTTGGATATTAGGGAAAACTTTTTCACTAGGAGGGTGGTAAAGCATTACCTAGGGAGGAGGTGGAATCTCCTTCCTTAGAGGTTTTTAAGGTCAGGCTTGACAAAGCCCTGGCTGGGATGATTTAGTTGGGAATTGGTCCTGCTTTGAGCAGGGAGTTGGACTAGATGACCTGATGTCCCTTCCAACCCTAATATACTATGATTCTATGATTCTATGAAATAAATATTAAAGAGAACTTTAAGTTTCCCTTCTCTAGACAGTATCCAAATTTTTGAAAGATGTATTTTGTGTTATAAGAATTTTTACAGTCTAATTGGATTATGTTTTTTAATAAGGGCAGAGTCAAAATCTGTTCTTCTCACCAAATTAAGATATTTTAAAAGGTTTCTGTTTCATATCCCCTTTTGTTAATTGGATGGGGCTGTGACTTATTTTGGGGGACTGTAACTCCCTTTTCCAACAGGGCTGCTGTTACAAATGAAGGTTATTATAATATCTCAATTCTAGGGAGGTAATGAGGTGGCAAATATTAACACTCCAAGAAACAGTCATCAGGGACTTTCCATGTTTTCTGTATCTAGTGCTCTTTGAAACCATGCCCTCAAGAATAAGAAGCCACCAAAGGACCAAAGTAAGGAAGCAAAATCAGTTGCCTTGAGGTTGCAGATCTCCCCCCAAATCATTCAGAGGGGAAGGTCATCGCTCCCATGGATATCCTAACATCTGTACGGTTATTGTAAATAACCAATTGAACATGAATCCCTACGGAGATGTACTGGCAAAAAAAAGCTAACACAATACTTGAATATATTAACTGGAGAATATGGAGAAGGAGGTGGATATTACCTATGTCCAGTTCTAATGTCCACCTTTTAAAAAGAATGCTGAAAAACTGGAGAGGGTTGATAAGACCTGCAAAAATCATTTGTGGTCTAGAATACATGTTAGTGAAAGAGTAAAGATGCCCAGTTTGTTTAGGTTATCTTAGAGAAGGCTAAGAGGCAATTTAAACATAACCTAAAAGTATATACACAGGGAAAAGAAATCTTATAGTAGTTGGTGTGACACTACGCTCCCATATTCTTCATAGAGATATTGTTATAATGTAATTATGGCATAATTAAGTATTTTATGCGAGATGGATCATGCGATATATCAATGGAAAGGTTATGTTTTATTGAATATGATTATCCTATTTCTATGCATGTATCATTTCTGTATCTGAAGTTAGAAATATTGGCTATGTATGTGTACTACAAATTGTGTTTATACATGGGGAACGGCCACTAGATAGAATGCAATCAGTCTAGTGGGCTAGCTGGGAACAAGTCAATGGGCCATTAGGTAGAACAATAGGTCTTTGAAGATACTAATCTCCCCCCTTCCTGAAAAGTTTGACTTTGATGCAGGGGCATGTGATCATGTCACCTGATGCTGGACTGCATGATAAAAACAAGCACTTTTCCTCTGGCGGGGGGGATGGGGAGAATCACACTAGAAGACAAAGGATTCTCGCTATTTGTAAAACCTATTTAAGGCAGGGAAGTGACATAATTGTGGTTTGTTCTTCACTGTCTCCCCACCCAAGATGGCTGCTATAAACACCTAAGACTGAACTGGAGAAGAAAAGACTGAACTCAGGCTAGAGGGTGTTTGGCCTGTGAAAGAAATACCTGGAGATTTAAACTGAAAGCAAGAGTAGCTTGCCTTCAAGAACCTCTGCAATCTGCCCAAAACATTTAGGGTGAGAATTTGCTAGTTATAACCACTTTCTTTAGTATATTAAGCTTAGCTTGCATGTTTGCTTCATTTACTAATCTGCTTTGATCTTTTTGCTATCCCTTATCACTTAAAATCCACCTTTTGTAGTTAATAAACTTGTTTTGTTTTGTCTTAACCAGTATGTGGAATTCATAATTGGGGAGCAAAAAGCTGTTGCATATCACTTTCCACGTTGAAGGAGGGAGCAAATTTCATGAGCTTATGCTGTACCATTCTCTGTGCAGCTCAGGATAGTGTGATTTTGGGTTTGCACTCCAGAGGGGGGTGTGCACTTGAGTATCTGAACAGTTCCTTAGCTGGGCTTTCCCATGCAAAGCTGATCTCAGCAGCTGTGTGAAATTGCAAATAGCTGTGTTCCTTCCTGTTTGCTGGGATGGAGTTACAGCAGTACAGTGCAAAGGGAACGCAGGCTGGTGGGTCAGGTGAGCTCAGTGGACCCGTTCAAAGCGGCACCCCGGGGAGAACCCATCACAGCTGGGTCTTTAATCTCACAGAGACAGGCATAATACAATCTAGTGGCTGGAAGTTGAAGTTAACAATGTTCAAATGGGAATTAAGATGCAAATTTTTAAAGGTGAAGATAATTAGTCATTGGAACAGATTACCTAGGGATTTGGCAAATTCTTTATCACTTGGAGGCTTTTGGTCAAGACCAGATGTCTTTCTAAATGATGAAAAGAGTTATTGGGCTCAATACAGGACTCAGGAGTAGAATTCCATGGCATCTATTATGCAGGTCAAATTAAATGATCACAATGCTCCCTTCTTCCATTAAAATCTGTGAATTTCTAGGAATGCCTAGGAATTATGTGGTAGTCAGACATACACCTTTCTTCCAGTTCTCTGATATGTGCACAGGGCAGCTAGCTTCATATTCCATCATATCCCAAGTCCATTGCCAAATAAATTTTGTATTTCAATGTATTTTTGTGAGCCACTCTAGAAACTGTGTTGGGAATCTGTTATTATCCCATAAATGTTGCAATTATTTTTATATTTTCTCAGTCCAGGCTTGGACTTCTCACATTCCTTTATTTAGCTGGACAAGTTGAGTACATTTTAGGTCAGAGGCTTACCTTTTGCGGGGCTCATATTCTTATCTGATTCATATTCCTCCATGGAAATCAATTGTAACTGATTTTCATTTCCCAAAAATCAGAGGTCAACAGAATTTTGATGCCTATTTCTATTCTGCTCAGACCTCAATTAGATGCACAGACTTAAATAAACCACATGCATTAGGTATAATTTTGCCAATCATTCAGTACAATTTTATGTTGTTCATTGAAAATGTCCTCAGGACAGAATGAGTAAGGAGGCTAAAATAACTCCTCATCTCTCTAGGACAGGGGTAGGCAACCCATGGCACGCATGCCAAGGGCAGTATGCAAGCTGATTTTCAATGGCACTCACACTGCCTAGCTCCTGGTCACCGGTCCGGGAGGCTCTGCATTTTAATTTAATTTTTAATGAAGCTTCTTAAACATTTAAAAATCCTTATTTACTTTACAAACAACAACAGTTTAGTTATATGTTATAGACTTTTAGAAAGACACCTTCTAAAAACATTAAAACATATTACTGGTACGCAAAACCTTAAATTAAAGTGAATAAATGAAGACTTGGCACATCAGTTCTGAAAGGTTGCCGACCCCTGCTCTAGAGAATGAATGTAGTTTATATTTCCCTGTTCATACATTTAGGAGATCCATGAGAAGTTTGTACATATGTCTATATATTAAAGTGCTGTAGGATTTCAGCCCCTATTGCATTATTCACTCAGCTTTTAAAAGGCATAACTTTACATATTCTTTTTAAGACAAACACACATTATGAATTCTGTCTGTTTAGTATAGGATCTAGCACAGCCATGGTCCTAAAAGGCAAAAAGTGATCCTCAAATGAGAGACATTTTATATGTACAAATTGTTGTTAAAAATCTACTCAGTACACTTCTAGAGAAGCTTGAAGCAGTTTTTAAAAGAGAAATCCTGATTCTGCTTATTCTTGCAATGTTGAATACTAGGGCAAATTGGCAATAACAGCCTCCGGGCCCCGCACAAGGGGCCTTGAAAATCACATCTTTGGCAGCAGCATAATGAGACATGCAAGCTGCTCTTTGCCAACTTAATGTTCTTGGCAGGGCACAGTCTTACTAAGAACAAAACACTGGTAGTCAGAAATGAGAAGCTTAGGAAAAGTGAGAAAATGCAGCATAAAATCAAAACACAAATCAGATGAAGCAGGTCAGAGATCTCAGATATGTCATTTCCCTACAAGTGCCAGACTCCATGCTTTGGCATGGAATTTTCTATGTGAAATAGTTCCTCTTGAACATATTTCCTTTCCTGGACACACTGAGTACTTTGGATTTTTTACACTGTGAATCCCTACCCAGGGTATTCCAACTTTAGGCCATTATAAAGGAAGGGGAACTTGTACTCATTCTTAAACCACTGGAATTGTGGTCATTGATGTCAGTGGATTTGGTCAGGTAAAAACCTCCTTTCCCTCCCTTCTCTTGAATTCATATTTTCATTATGATTTTGCTGGATATGAACTTCGAAGGCAGTCACAAAGGACCATCCATTTCAGCGTGAATCCAGCAACAGGAAAGTGTCAGTCAATGCGGTTACAGTGGTTTCTCTGAGCAGGAAGTCTTAAACACCTTGGGGCAATCTTTCTTCCTCTTAGAAAAATGCTCTGACAACGGACTCACAAATCTCTTAGGAAATATGACTTGACTAAGGGAGTCTAGAGAAGGAAACTGATAAATGGCTTAAAGGAGATTTGTACCATTCAATTTAGATACCAGAAACAGTGAATTTCTGAAATCTATTTAGATAAACAGTTCACAATAACAGTTATGCAGATGCCACTTACCTGCCCTCTCTGCTTCTACTCACTATGCCTGGTAGGCCTGGGTTCCCTTTCTTCCATCTCTCAAAGTGAGACAGCGGAAGGGAGTTTTTCCATTATCGGAATGGGTGAGTTCCCTCTTCCATTCCTTCCCATGAAGCATGGAGTGAAGGATAGATTGATTGACAAAGGAGAGCCTCAGTGTTCAAATATCTTCCGAATAGTCCCTGTCCTGAATACAAATATCACCAGATTCCAAGTAATGGGCTAGTCCTGATCATCCCTTCCTCCCTGCTTACACTAGTTTTTATTTTGTTCACTCACATATTAGGTCTTGTCTATAAGACTGAAAGCTTTTTTTGGGCAGAGTTTGTTTCTTGCTACATTACAAAGGGGTCCTGACCTGTCTGTATCATAGTAGAACTTAGAACCCCAGAATAAAAAATAATACTAGTCATCCACCCCTACTTTGCAGATTTGTGTTTTTATTACAGCTGATATATATTTTTCATCATCAAATATGAGCATCTTTTAAGAGAACTTCAATCAAAAGTGTCAACCCTTTCAGGATTGCTCTAAAAATTCTACACCAGAAATAATTAGTCTCATCATTTGCAGTACTACCTTAGATTAATTTTAACCCTTACAAATAGGGATAGATGAACTTGGAGGAGAACAGTATGAAGTTCTATCAACTTCGTGAAACATAAGATTTATTTGGGTTCACAAAAATATAACAGTTCAAATTTGTAAACTTTTTTCTTATGATTTCAACTGATTTACCCCCAAAGTTGGGTATATGTTAAAAAAAATGGTTTGTGCAAAGGTAGCATCAACACAGAGACCAGGCAGCAAAACAGTCTCTATTCTTCTAGCAGCCTTCCTCTAAAGAGAATCATAATTAAACCAGCTATTCAGGCCCAAAGAGTTTCACGAAGCGACACCAACAGAAAGATTTAGTTTAGTGTATTTCACTAAATGATTTATTTAATGCAGTCTCGAAGAAAGCACTGAAGTCACAGGCCTGATTATATTGTAATGCACGTTGAAACAGACACTTTGATATGGCTGAGCTAGTACGAACACACACAAAAGATTCTATAAGTGAATTTAAAAGGTCCTTTTTAACCTGGAGAGATCTAATTTTGTATTTCCCCTATAGTCATTCATAATGTAGCATCTCAAGCAGAGCCAAGTGCATCATGCGTTGTTGAGGAAATAGGTTCCTGAACTCAGATCTTGAAAGGTTATTAATGAAGGACTTCATCTTAACATATGTGATTTCAAACTTATCTAATTTTAATTTTTAAAGCTGGCCATTTGATTCTGATGCTGATTTAGGATCTTAATTTGGATGAAAATGTGTTATCCCCTCAAGATTGAGAACAAGAAAACTAAGGGGCACAGGAGTTATAGATACTTATCAGACAAAAGGGAGGCTGATTTTGTAAGCTACAGGCAGTTGCAATTTTAGGGTTGTAGTTGCATGTCTCTGCCAAATTTAAAGTGCAAGCTCCCAAAAAGGCATGCTGGGAAAAAGATTCAATAAGTGGAAATTCTACACTGAGTAAAGTCACTATTGCTAAAGCGCTCTGGAGGATATGGTTGTTTCTGTGTTGGGTAGTGCCATGATAGGATAAATAGTTTTAATTATTTTAAACAATTAACATGAGTGGACGGGAGCAGTGATTATACATCATTATTTTCTAGCTGTGTACTCTGTGGTTAAGCATCTTAATAAAGAAAAATTACTGAACAAAACAAAAACAAAATGAAAAAAATGTAAATGACAACAGAGGAACTAAAAATGTGTTCACAACAATGCAAACAACTCACAATATTTCCTTGTAATGATTTTCATCCTTGCATACCTTCCATGTGTTTGTAATCTCCAGTGTTACATCTAGCTTAGTCATCAGCTTAGGGATCTATAAAATGCCTGTAAAATACTATGCATTCCTATGGTGATGCGTAAATTAAACATTATATCTGAACGGCATCATTATTCATGTTTAATTAATGGTTAACTAGGCATGTGTGTTACAAAACAACTTCCCAAGCACCAGGGAGAGATATAGCAAACCATGAGAGACTTGCACTGTGTCAGCTTTAGGGACTTTAGAGGAATTCAAAGAGTAAATTGCTAATCAAATCTATGCACACCTGATAGCAGTTTCACACAGAGTTTCAGGAATATATATGTGGAGTTTCCATGCTCCAACTCTCTTTCAGTTCTTAATAAGGAAAAAAATAGGTGAGATGTTGCAAACACAAAAACAATACAATGAACAAAAATGCACATATTAAAATAATAATTTAGAACAAGCAGCTAGATTTTAGACCTTGAACGGATGAGCTTGTAGATGTTGTCACAAATCAACATTCTTGAGAGTTTTCTGAAATTATACCAGGATTAGATCAAAAGGAAAAAATGGAATACTGGCTGCAACATGACTGTCTGTGATGGAGACAGGAACCTGGAGTAACAATAAACCAATATACGGTCAAGCTCCACAATCTGAGGCACACATGAGTACAGTGCTTTATGCACAGGGCTAATCCATGATCAGTTAATAACTGAAGACTGGGCAGTCAAAGGAATTTGCTTAGAGAACCCACATTAAAAGGACATTAAGAATGTGATTTTCATATTTACATCTGAACATTTTATATTAACTATAGAAGTAACAACTGAGATTGCTAAACTCAGTGCAGGAAAGAAAAAATATTTTCTTCTATTTTTGAAGTTTGATTATTTTGTGAATTTGACAGCACATTTATATCAACATTTATTTCTCTGCACAGTCAGTCAGGTCTTGATTCTGTAAATGAGTCGACATGTGCAGACCCTTTCCCCTATGTGGAGCTCTGGTACAGGGGTTCAAAATCCAAAGACAGGATCAGAGCCTGTAGTCAGTTTCTCCCTTGCTGAAAGGATGCTTATAAGCAGCAACAAGGGAATAAAAAATAAACTTCACTTTTTAAAAGCATTTTTCAAAGAAATTTCCAGACAAACTATCATAAAGGTATACTGTCAGACACTGAACCTTTTAAAATTAGTCAATTAGTCAGCAGAGTCCTTTTAACACCAGCAATGGATATAGAATTGTGCAAAACAAGTGAAGAATCACATCCAAATATAGGTAATAGGCTTACTACAGTCAGAAAACAATCATCACATAAAGTAAAAGAAGCACAGACTCTTCCATCTCCAATCTTACCCCCACATCAATAAATAAATAAACAAGCACACACACACAGAAACACATGCAAAGGCAACCACACAAAAAAGAATATTACTATGCAAACAAAGTATGCAATAAAACCTGTGGGTTAGAGCTAGCTGGAAAATGTCCCCTCACCTTAGCCCACACATGCCCAGACACAGAAAATTTCAATGAAAACAAACAAAAAGAACTGTAAAAATTCCAAAACCAAAAACTTGTAGCTGAAAAGCAAAAATTTCAGTTTAGAAAGGGTGCCATGGTGCCGAAGGTCCTCATTCTCTTTGATGGCGTGGGATCCCTTGCCAGACTAACACACCCATGATGCAACATGGTCTCTCATCAAACTGAGCCACTGTGATACATCATGGGGAGCCTGGGTGGTTGGAGGACCTTGCTCATAGAGACTAGGGGCATGAGTCAGCTAAACTACAAGTCCCTCTTGATGGCATTTCCAAATACATGTTTTTATTTGTTTTCAGCTGAAAACTAAAATCTTCCTCTTTTTTTTTGATGAAAAGTTGAAATTTTCAGGAGAAAATTGGCAAGGAGATGGTGTTAAGAGCTACCAAGGCTTTTCTACTTCCAATTTGTAATTATATTGATTCAGGCAGCCCGGAAGCATGAGTTACAACCAGATGTGTTGAAGGAAACCTACATTTAGCTAATGCACTTGTGCCCTATGCCTCACCTATAAAAGTTCTACAAAACAGACTGCAGTAGTTAACTCCTGGAATTTAGCCAGTCTCCTAAATGTTAAATGACACAAGAACTAGTCTATAAGTCCACTACAACACTTCTATAGCTCAAAGTATGTTCACTGTAATGTGTATCCTGAAAATCTATTGGCTCACCTCATGGTTTCTAATATATTGCAAGTACTCAAGATCCAGTGTTATTCTGTAATTGATGCCATCATTTATAATAATTCACTCCAAACCTATGTGGATTCACAATTATGTTAGTTTTGCATTCATTCACCTATTTTGGTTACCCTATTATTTCGAACAAGAAATCATTTAAATATAAGTTATTATAAAGAAAAAAGAGAAAATAAATTATTGTAGGCCAGATTCTTCCTTCACTTACATCAGTTGTACACTAATATAACTTTCCTGTTCATCATTACTTCTGATTTACATTGGTGTAAATGAGACAAAAGTAAGTTTAAAAAAATTGATAAATAACAAGATGTTATTTGTGTATACACTGCATAAAATACCAAAGCAATACTACAGAAAAAAATTTAGCAAAACATAACCTTCCAGTTATATAGAAAACCACCATATTAAAAAAAAAAAAAAAAGACAGTCCTCAAAATATCTCAGGAATAGAGCTCTCTCCACAAACAGCATTATCTTGCTTATACAATGCTTAAAAGTACAAATTAGAAAGATTCCTTCTATGGGAAGTTTAAAATGAAATTTCTTACAATAAATATATGTGATTACATAATGCATGTTCATAAAATAATTGTAATTATTTTTTCTGGGGAAAAATATAAATTTGTATAATCCAGATGTTCTGCTTTGTTTCCCATAGTAGCAAGAAACATAGGGCTTATTCTCTTACTATGTCATGGGAGGTACAACTGACTCCTATTAATGTACTTTTGCAAAATCACATCCTTGGTGTGTAAGACCCCCACTCTTGCAATTTGCTTCTTGCAGGCAGATCCCAGAACCTGTGAAGAGCTGCACTGAAGCCAATGGGATTTTCTGGTCCTCAGTGCCTGTAAGCACTTTTTGTTTTCATGTGTAAATAGATTGTCATTAATATTTTTTATTTTATTTTTTCCCCATTATTGTCCTTATGGTAAAGATGAAGAGTAGATTTTTTTCTATTTTGGCCACCAAAACATGGGAGCAAATTCATTGCTAGAATTAGCAGGCACAATTCTCTTGAATTCAGCAGAGCAGGGCCGGCTCTAGCAATTTCGCCGCTCCAAGCACAGCGGCACGCCGTGGGGGGCGCTCTGCCGCTCGCTGGTCCTGCGGCTTCGGTGGACCTCCCGCAGGGAAGTCCACCAGAGCCACCTGCCACCCTCCCGGCAACCGGCAGAGCGCTCCGGCGGCATGCCGCCCCAAGCATGCGCTTGGCGCGCTGTGGCCTGGAGCCAGCCCTGCAGCAGAGCTATGTCTACATATTCCAGTTGTGAATTTTGTCCATGGAGTGTAAAAGTGCATGCCTGCCACTGAGAAGATAGAACTTGCTCTTGCTACCATTAATAACTCACCTTGACTTCAGTGGTGCAACATTCAGGGGCAACAGATTACCAGTGAATGCTATTTACTAGTCTCCGAAGTGTCTGCCTTGGCCCACCACCATTGTCATTGTTTGAGAAACATTTTTTAAAATGCATTAATCAGAGGACATGCATGAGCAGCTAAGATACTGTTTATGACTCGGGAAACATCTCAAACCATTGATCATTTTATGGAAAAGCTGTTTTTTTTTCTTGATAGGCTAAAATCTCTTGAGTGATAGATGAACTAGAAGTTTAGTACCTCATTTGCAGCCAGCAAGAATCTGCAAAGGGCTTGGGTAGAAAGTAGTTTACTTTCCAATTTATGACGTGAGCATCTATGAGAATGGCCTGGGACAGATCTAATTTGGGATCTATATCTTATTTAATAATATTATAGAAAAATAAAATAATCACACATCATCAAGTCTTCTAGAATAAGAGAGGAGAACAACAAAGGGCAAAACTGAATCACAAGTGTTTTTGAGACCAATCAGTTCTGAGTCAAACAAGTATATCCATTAAGTACAGCCACCATGATGAATAAAAATTTTTAAGTTAAATCATTCTAATTGAAATCAATGGGAGTTCTTCCATTGACTTCAGTGAGGCCAGGATTTCTCCCACTTCTTCTGAAAAGAGCATCATCTGCTTTATTTTCTACATTCTGGAAGGGAGCTGAACAAATTTAACATCACAAAATTAATTCGTGACTAGCAATTATTTGGGAGTGATGCTACTGTCATACGTGCACTGTGGGGAAATTTTGTTTATATATGAATTTCCATTGAAGATTTTGATTTCAACAATCAATTAATGAACAAAGAGATATGTTTGCCTCACTGTTGTCCATGTAGGTCAGTTAAACTCTTAACTTGTATCATACCATGCCAGCAAGAGGTGCGGAATAGCCCTTATCACAGCTAAGAACATGTGTATGTCATATCTTGGCCAGTTTCAGCCACAGAGATTCTGTAGGACCTTGTTATATCTAGTTAAATTAAACTGGCAGGTTAGTTGGATTCATTGTTGGCTGAGATTGTAAGACTTCCCTAGTGGAAAGTAAGGTGCTATCTTTACCCAAATGAGTGGTGAATGATTAGACCCAAGAAACCATCTTTTGCATCTGGCAATATCAATTATTGCCTTAGCTTGAATTGTCCCTTTTGAGGAAGATTATTTAGCTTATTATTTAGTAAACATCTAGGGTGAAATTCTGGACTATCTGAGTTAACAGAAGTTTTCCCAGCGACTTCAGTGGGCCTGGATTTTACCACAGATCCTCACATTTTCTTGTCATTTCTTACTGTTTTTATTAAGTGGCTTCCAAATTCTTCATATACCACATTTTAGTGCAGCAAAGATTCTGCTGATTAATTGATGAAGAGGTTAAATAAGTAAAGTGAACAGAATGATAAATGACCAATATAAGAAATGTGTAGGAGATGGCAAAAAAAATCTAGATTTATCTTCTAATACTTTTGAACAAAATTAATTACTTGGTTGTGTGTTTTCAAACAAACTCAAAAATCAGCAACATGTGCAAAAAAATTCAAGTAAAACTCAAAGGTATTTTATATTGTTTAGTAAGTGTGACAATGTGACAAGAGTCTACTTTTTTGGAAATGGAAAAATGAAATTTGATGGACTTTTCCTCCACCATTTGAAGACACTAAAGTAGCCCAAAATGTACTTTGACAGCTGTGAATTGAACTGAAATGAGTAAATAAATCACTAAAATATTGAAAAATATTGAAAATTATCTTATTTGTAAAGAAAATTGTCAGGACTGCCAGGTCCAAAATTTGACCTATTTTTATACCTATTTTTGTCACTTAGCTAACATGGTGATTAGTGGAGTATAAAACTTGGAAGTTAGATAGAAAACTCTGGGATGCATAGTCCTTCAAATCTATTTTAAACAATATTCTCCACTTTCTTCAATGAAGTTAATGCCAGAAGGTCCCTCATGAGCAATCCTACTATAAGAAACCAATATGCTTATGTACAATGGGTACAAAATTAGACTATGAAAACAAATTTCATTTTCACATTTTCTTGGCATATTTAACATAAAAAAAAGCACAAACATTTCAAAAATGCATAGGCAATGCACTCTTATTATTGAAAATAACTGAATTCTAAGTGTAATCTCTACAGTGCTGAAAAGTACACCTGTCTCTATCCACTGCCTCAACTTCCACCCTACTAGCTTGCTCATCGTTGACCTGCAGTCATGTCTGCACTCTCTGCTCCATTAAAGCGCCTCCTGACTGCATTCTTCTATGATCTTTCTGGCCAAGCTGTAAGACATCTTTTTCATCCTCATGCTTTCATCCAACCCATCTACCACCTTTGATATGATAGACCACTTTCTCTTCCTTTGACCTCAGACACAGTGCTCTCCAAGTCTTTTATTTCCTATAAACCTGCTCCTTCACTGTCTCATTTCGATGCTCCTCCCCCTTTGAGAAGAAGGGAGCATGCCATCGAACTGGGATTCCCACACCTGTCCCAGATCTGCATTACCTTTGCTAGCGGCAGCAGGGTGGATGACCAAGCCATAAGATGTTTACAATATGAGACATAACTTCTGAACTCATATTCCTTCTTGGTCCCTAAAGTTTGAAACTAATTCATCCAGAACATCTACATCAGATCTCTCCCCACATAAGAAAGGATGGAAGGCACAATTTTCAGAGATGTTTTCTGTTTTAATTATTCTCAGCTCTTTGCCCTCTATATGAGATACATTTTTATGATCACACCTTAAGGTTTTTGTTTTTATCTTGGGGTTTTAAATTTAATTTAATGTTATTTTAATATTTTTGATATTTAAAATATAGCCTTCACAAAGAGCAGCTCTGGTGCTTGTACTATACAGTGGTCGGTATTGAAAAGTCAGCATTTGCTAACAGTTACCACATGTGTCCCACATGTGAGATACCGCACTTATTTCTCTATGCTTGGAATAGGCAACAATAAGAGCTTAAGTCTGTATCAGTGAAGTCAGTGGGAGTTTTGCCATTGATGTCACTCTGAGCAGGACTGGACCCAAATGTAGTACTTCAGATATTGTCGCATGGTAATTTTAATCCTAACTTTTAATGGTGATAGTTGTATTATGACTGTTATTATGTGATAATAAGAGTATCTAGTTACATATCTGCTGCATATCATATTGCAGACATGTGGCCTAAATTCAGAAAACGTTTGAAAATGTAACTAGAATAACAGGATTCAAAATTTACTGAGGTCAATAGAAAGACCCCCATTGAGGTCACTGGGCATTAGGAGGCGGCTTATAAAAAGAGATGATGTTAACCTACAATATAAAGGGAGTGCAAGTTTAGTCAGTGACCCAGTTCTACTCCAAGATATACTTGGGAGGTTCCCATGTTAATCAGGGGGGAATTGTGATGGAATAGTGAGTGCAGAAATGGGTGACCTGTACAAATGTTTTATTGTTATTAATAAGACTGAGAAGAATCTTATTCCTGTAGTGAAGAGGAATACAATGAGGAGTAATTGTCTAAAGCTAAATATGGACACCATTCCATTAAATATAAATAACAATATTTTCTTAACAATTAAGTAAATTACGCATTGAAATGACCTGTCTAGTGAGGTAGCTAAGTCACTCTCATTATTAATTAGAGATGTTCAAAACAGATTAGATAAAGTCCTAATGAGATTGTTCTAGAAGATGATGCAACTTGAATTGAGAGTCTGGCCTAGAATCTAGATGACCCAAGAACCTTTCCCAAATCTATCATATTTAATTCTGTCACTTTAATGCCACAACCAGATGCTATGAGGCAAATGATTGCCAGATTAATCTCTCTCTTTTTAATTTCAGCATTATGTCAACTAATTATACACTTTAAACATACACCCAGATAGAAAGTATATAGTACAAATAAGTGTGTGAGGAAGGATTATGAGAGGTGTGCAAGAGGGAGAGAAAGACTGTACCTTGTGATGTGTAAAATGATATGACGTACTAGTGAAGGGTGAGAAGGCCTCATTACTCACAAGTGCCAAAGCCACAAGGGAGCTAGATAGGTCACCCTCAGTGAGTGTCAGTGAAACCTTCAGACTGCAGTGTACCATTATATATTTTGTTTCTGCCACATTTTTACAAAAATACTATTTTAAAGATTTTTTTTAATTATTAAAATTAATTTTCACACCCCTACACCAGTGGTTCCCAAACTGGAATGTTACAGGGGGTTCTTGGGAAAAAATTCCCTAATGGTAGATAGAGCTGTCCCTAGGAAACCTGGGCAGCATGGGGCCTGCAGTCCGGAGCCCCTGGACTTTCAAGAGCTAAGCAGATCAAAGCAAGCATATCTCTCACACTGAGGAGATTTAAACTTCAAGACTCCTTATAAGAAATGGAAAGGGAGGTGGATATTTTTTGCTGTTTTTCATATTAAATAGGCATCTATTATTGTTTTTAAAATGATTATGAAGAACAAGTTTAAGCTTTGTTGTAACGTGTGTTGTTTGCCTGGACTGCTCAAGACCTGAATGCTTCTGTAGGAGGAACTCTTTGAGTTGGGTTCTTAAATACCTTCATGCAGTTTCACATCTCATACTCCTTGATGAAACATAGGAGCCTTGTCTTATAACAGGCTTATTGAAAGTGATACAAGCTATGAAAGTGAGATCTTGGAAGAGTGTTTCCATTTTCATAACGTAATAAAAATACTGTAATGATAAAGAATAATTAATAATAAATAGTGTGTAAAAAGCATGTCATCAAAACAAATTTTATATTTCCAAGATCACTGCTTTTATAATTTATACTCAGGTAAAGAAGAAAATCCCTGGAAATATTCATTTTTAGGAGGGAGATTGTGAGACTTGACATTTTAGTGAAAGGAGTTCACGGGTTGTTAAAGTTTGGGAACCAGTGGCCTACACATATACAGCCAAATGCAAGCTCTACATTCTGACCTATTTATTAATAATGAATTGAACTGCCAAAGCCTTGGAGGAGGAATACAGCTGTCATTAATACATTTTAGATATCTCAAGTAGCTTTGCGGTATGTAATACATCAGTTTTAAGGTCTGATGCACTGGGACCTTCCGGGACTGGAATCAAGTGGGGAATGTTTGCTTTCCTGTGTTACAAAGTGCTTATTTCTAGTTCTCATAGGTCTCAAGGTATACCTCTACCCCGATATAATGCGACCCAATATAACACGAATTTGGATATAACGCGGTAAAGCAGCGCTCCAGGGGGTGGGGCTGCGCACTCCAGTGGATCAAAGCAAGTTCGATATAATGCAGTTTCACCAATAACGCTATAAGATTTTTTGGCTCCTGAGGACAGTGTTATATCAGAGTAGAAGTGCATTAGCTGTAGCTATAAGTATTGTTTGTCCTATGCTCTGGATGAAGGGTAACTCTCTAGGGGGAAAAGAGAAACAGTTTTCTGTCCAGTGGTATTTAAAAATGAGGCTGTCTGAAGAAGCTCAGAAGTTTGGACTATCAGAAGTGGCCTGAGCAGAAATGAACTAGTGATCAGAGTACAAGAGAGGAAGTCAAAGGTGCATAATAAACACAATTAATCACATGGATATCACCACTGCATAGGAATTTGTAGTATGTTACATATATCATATAATATACATTACATTTAATATTCAATGTTATATATAAAATAGCGATTCCAATGAGACTACACAAGTGCTGAGAGTTAAGTACATGCTTAAACGTTTTGCTAAATTGTGGCCAGAGTATTAACTCCAGTATCAAACTTTATATTAATTAGGGCCTGACCTCTCTCTCCCTCTCCCTCAGAAAGCTTTAGGCACTCTTGCCTGGATAAAAAAAGAGAATGTAAAATGACTACTGAGATAGTGCAAAACAAAGCTGGGTAGCCTATAGACACCACAGATCCAGAAAGCACTTGCTGGTCTCTTGGTGGTGGACCGTCACCTAGGGCTAGTGCTGTTGTAAGTGATAAGTTGTATCAAAAGACAGGTAAAAACATACTAATGCTTGTAATATATTCTTTTTCTATATCATTGATATAGATGCCATGTGTAATGTCAGTAGGATGGGAGAAGGTCTACAAGACAAACTCTCTGTTAAGATGTGTTCCACACTATGATCTATACCTTGTAACCTTTATCTGACAAATCTCTTCAACCTTGACTTTATATTTATTCAATGCTATTACAGACTGGTTTTTACAGCTCTAGAATTGATTTATAATAGCAGGACCTTTAACATTTAATTTAAATACTTGCCAAGTCTCATTTCCTGTGCTGATAATAGGGTTGAAATCAAATAATAGGGCTGATCTGTTGAAATAAAAATTACTGATCCAGGAAATATTTGAGTTTTTAGGTACAGTCAGACACAAATAAATATTTGATTGCACCAATTTACAGCACTTCCTTACAGGCATCATCAAGAGGGCTATATACAGAAAGTACAACTGTATTATTGACAAGAAAATTAAATGATTTTGTTCAGAGGTAAGGCAAACCACAGTAAATTTACCCTTATGTGAAATAATTTCTTTCATGCATGAAAGGTTTGCATCCTCTTGCAGAAACTCTTCAAGGACTCCACTTCTGTAGGGACCAATAGGTCTGCTCTATGCAGAAGTTTATTAAAATACTTTTTATGAGTAAGAAATCAGATTTCAATAATACTAAACAAACAAATTAAGGGTCTTTTGCCTTTTTTTAAGAATATGTTTTATGTATGATTGAAGTTTGTACAACACTCCAGAAAAGCCATCATGTGTTAGATTTAAAAATAAAATCAAAAACATCTTCTGCCATATAGGTACACTTGAAAAACTGGGAGCGTTAATGTCTTCAGAAGTCTTAGAAAGTGTATGTCCAGCTTTGTACTGATACCCATTTAACAAAGCAGAAGTAAGATACTGTACTGTAAACAAAAACCTACAGTAAAGGACATTTTGAAATTTTACACAAGAATAGTTCATAAACATTTTGGTTGTTCCAGAACAGGTTTCATACAAAATGAATAGAAAACTCTTAGACAGTTGTCATCATTCTTGACTATTTTTTCACTTAAATGCACACAAACATACTTTATATAGCAATATACTGATGTACCGTAACACTGATATTAAACTATGATTACTGCTTTTTAACCGAGATGTGTATTATCCAATCAACATTATCTGTAATTGAAATACTCATACATTATGTATTCCAATCATGTTGCAAGTATAAAAACATGAAAATATAACTTTACATTATTTCAATTATATACATTATTTCAGGCTTGACAAAGGAAGATTTAAACACTACAGTTTTTAGAAGAGTTGGCCCAGAGGTGCAATAAATAGTTTTGCATTGTATACAGTATTGTAATGTTACTTTTACAAATGTTTTAAGAACCATATGAATATTATTAGATTTCAGTTTGGTCATTCTAGCATTGAATATTAAAATTCAGACTGCATCCCCATATTCCTGATGAGGCATAATGCACAGAACACCCCTGGATTACTTCAGCATATGCAGCTGAGGAATGGTTAAGCTTTAGTGATGGGCAGGTTACTAGCAGAGGGCCCAATACTGCAAGCACTCTGCATATATATCTCTGGCTGACAGTAATGAAAGTACTATATGCATGTGCTTTCAGAATCAGGCCCATAGCTTGTACCAAGAAAAGGGATATAATGTTTCCAATGAAGCTACAATCCTTGAGTGTTAAACAAAGTGTCATTGAAGATTAAGGAAAGAATTCCAGCTAACACTGTACATTATGTTTCAAATTTTATTTCAGTGAGAAATAAAATAGAGAACTAGTAGTACTGCAGGAGGGATATTGTATCTTTTTGTATTCACAACACAGAGAAACGTAAGCTCTTTAACCTAACATCTGATATCTTATCCATAGGTGAAGGCTAGGGAAGTATTACATTGGTTTGGGTTGCATTAGCATTTAAATGAATGTTACTGTGCCCCTTTGAGGATTCATTTTTGTGTTGTAAACAGGGTCTACGTCTGTGGGGTCCTTATGAGGAGAACCTAGGATAACTTAAAATTCTGCTAACACTCATAATGTATAAGATTTATGAAAGTTCTTATATTTTCAAAAATACAAACAAATCAAATTTCAGGGATTGCAATATTATGGATATTAGATTAAAAAGACATTGTCAAGGTATTTTTCTCAGGAAAAACATTACATGCTGTAGAACCACTTCCTGGACACTTGAAATCTGCTTCCTTAAGGGAATTTATTTTGAGATCTGGGTTTATTCTATAAATTGCTTTATTATTGTAGGATTATTTTGAATGCTTGCCTTCTGTTGATATGCTTTATATAAAATACACAGACACACACACACATGCACACACTCTGTAAAACCATAGATGGGTATGAACCAAAACCTCAGATCTTAGTGTCCCTGCACTTCAGAGGTAAGGGGGACTAGAATCCAAACCTGTATCCAAATTTGGCATCAGGTTCCTATCTCTAGAGAAACTCCAGTATAGGGCACCCTTGAACTCCTCTGGGGATCCGAAATGCAGATCTGAATGTTATGGCTCGGGCCCATCTCTAAATAAAATGTGGAATTAAACAGCTCAAAATGAGCTGAGGGTAAGGAGATTGGGAGGACATAAAACTTTGGCCCAACCTAGACAATGTCCTTTTACATTTTAGATTCTTATAACCCAACTGTAGCTTGCAAAATTAATTGGACCAGTTGCAAATAAAACCATAGAAAAAAGTTTATTTCAAATGTCAAGCATTACCAAGTAATTGGATATTAATACCAAATGTTAAAGAATAGGCTATACAGTAAAGTTTTAATAACAATTAAAATTACAAGATTTGAACCTTTTATTTATTTATTTTCCTCACCTCTTCATTTACATATTTGGCTTTCAAAAATATGGAACTGATGCCCTAAAGCCTTTTTTTGATTTTTCCACTTCCCCACAGTTTAATTTTTTTGTCTTATTCAACCATTATGGAAGCAAATTTATTTAAAAGCCAGTTTGTTTGTGAAAATACCTAAAAATATTTTTTTCCTTTTAAATGTTTTTTTCTTATAAAACATGTCACATCTTGATGCAATTGATGTCAAGTGTGCTTAAGTCAGTATGAACCAAGGGACTAACAATGGTGGCTGCAGAAACTGGTGTGTTGCCTGTACACGACTTCAGTTAGATTACAGTACTTCCATGTTAGCTGTGCATGTCAGTCAAGCTTCATCTTGAACTTGTGTAGAAAATGGTGTTGTGTTTTGTACTAAGCATTCATTACAATTCAAGATGAACTCCACAAATATAAGAAATGTCTTCAAGATACTGGATGCCTCTCACCACTTTGACAATAAACGCACAAGAAAACCATTGTGTAAGGCACTCAGAAGGTTCTTATCAATCACGAGAGATCAGTCACACTGACATTCATTCCCATGCCAGGACTCACGTAAGGTACTGCATGCACTGCTTTTGGAAATTCTGGAGTCATAACACGTCCATTTTCTCCAGTACTTCCTGTAATTGACAGCCTTGCCTTGCTCCTCATGGCATCATTCAAGGTCATCTTAAGAAAGAGAGAAAGAAAAATAACTGGTACATTACAGCAATTCAGTATATGAAACAGAGGGTCTGACTCTCCTCTTCCTTACACCAATTTTACACTGATTTCAGTGAGGTACCTTCCACTGTAAGTGAGAGGAGAATCAGGCCCAGATCATTTTATATTACTTTTTGAAAGCCTCTAGCAAATGAAAACAAACATGTAAAGCAAAGACTGGGCTAAAAAAAGTTAAGCACATTTATGCCAGGAAGATCCACATTCACCAGAAACTACCTTGCAGTCATTATTTGTTCATTCGGTTAGTTACTGATAGGGAACATGAAAGAACAGTAACAATAGATACAGTATGGTCCCTTTGCCAACTTCCTCATTC